>NC_056739.1:1458832031-1458892031 GCF_019279795.1 Protopterus annectens
CCAGAAAATTTGGGATCTATATCACTTCATCAAACACTCACTTTGTTGAACCACTATTAATCGAACCCACTTTGTCTTAACCTAAATTTATCGAATGGCCGTTTAATCAAAGTTTTTCATGGGAAAAAACAACAGTTAGACATCATCGGGAATTTGCCCTTTTCCCCACTGTAGTGTGATCTCAGAGTTGGTATATTTAGTTAGTGCTCCCTACATTGGTGGTGTGGGGGGGGGTGAAGCCCCCCATTTGGGTGGGTTTTACATTTTTAGAATTTTGTCAAGGGGGTACGTTGGACAGCCATTGTTTTTCTCTATGAAAAACTTTGATTAAATGGCCATTCAATAACATGAGGTTTTGACAAAGTCGGTTTGATTAAAATGGTTTGACAATGTGAGTATTCGATGAAGTGATATAGACACAAAAATTTGCTATAGCCTCTGGTTTGATATAGGAAGTTCCATTTGCTATAAGTTCATCCATCTGTTGGGTGTTCCCTTTAAGGTTGCACACATAACTGGAAAATGCAATGCGTTAAAGAGGGGTGAGGACAGTTAGCATGTTTTGTTAGTATTGTGTGTGTGTTTGGAATTTTTAGTTGTGGCATTAGTGTGCAATGGTATTTTTGGTGATATTTTGACACTCAATATTTTTCTATATTTTTTTGTTAGGATAAGTAGCTATATTCATATATAAATAGATATATATATAAATGCACACACACACACACACACACACACACACACACACACACACACATACATACATATATATATATATATATATATATATATATATATATATATATATATATATACACATACACACACACATATACGTATATATATATATATATATATATATATATATATATATATATATATATATATATATATATATATATATATATATATAGGTTCATAGGTGTTTAGTAGGCTACCAACCACAAGGGTCCTTTTATGCCTACTAATGCATCCCAAATCCCTGACTAGTCCTGATACCTTTGATATGTGTAAGAAGAGGCTTAAAATATTTACAAGCAGGGGCCTGGGGGTGAACCATTTACAGGCTGCTTGTATCCATTAGAGACATAGCTGCCAAACCAAAGATGAATTTCCTGTTCCCCATCCAATTGTCCAAATGAATGGGATTAGGGAGGAATTCTGCTTCACATGGACGGGGAGCCTGTTCTAGAGACAGGGTAGTCTCTGGGATACATACCTGTCTCTCCAGCAGGTTCTATTTATATCAAAGGCAATGTTTAAGTCATTAGAATGGATAATTCTGGGTCTGTTTGTTTTGTGGATATGCAGGAGGTCCATCGGAGTGGGGTCTGACAATGCACTGTATGCCAGGCATAGATCTACCCTCAAAAGCCTGTAGGAGAAAGAATACAATGATAGGACCTTGAGGTGGTCTGCAGAGGACATTTTACTTACACCCTGTATTTTTTTAGTGAGGAACCTATGTGAACATTCCAATTGTTGGATATTCCTGGTTAGGTACATACCAAAAGGGGCATTGTACTCAATGATAGGTCTGATGAATGCCAAATACAGCAGAACAAAGACTTCTTTGGACCTAGATGCCATACCTTTGTTTATAAGTTGCACAACATATAATGATTTCCTCACTACTGTAGACATATGATGGTCAAAAGCTAGGTTACTATGTGTGTCCTCCAGGTCCCTGTCTACTAGGTCAACTCTTAGGAGTGTGCTGTCAATATGATAGTTACCAAGAGTGGATGACTTCCCAAAGGATACTATTATGAATTTCTTGGCATTTAGTTTTAGTCCATGGTTCCGACACCAGTTGTTTGCCTGTGTCAGTCCTTCCTGTAGAACATTTGTGTCAGTGGGTGGGTTCAATGACAGCTCCTAATTTACAATCATCTACAAATTTAGTCAGCCAGAGGGCATTGATATTGGCCTTGACTTCAGGGAAGTAAACATCAAAAAGGAGTGGTCCCAGGACTGATCCCTAAGGCTCTATACTTGTGACTGGCCCCTTTGAAGACATGGACTCCTCAATTCTAACTTCCTAGGTCCTGTATGTGAGCCAGCTGGCTATCCACTGGGAGACTTAAAGGGTTTTCACCTAACCTCTTAAGTTTCTCAATAATATCTGAGTGGGATATTCTGTCAAATGTCTTGGTCAGGTCAAGATAGGCAGTGTGAACCATTTTGCCCTTATCCATTGCTTTGGTGACTTTCTCAAAGAAGTCCACCAGGTTGAGTAGGCATTACCTGCCTTTGATGAAACCAAACTGGGTTGGGTCCAGTGTCTGGAGGTTTCCTATGTCATTATTGATCACTTCTATGATAATTCTTTCCATGGCTTTGCATATGAGAGTAGTGAGACTTAGAGGTCTGTAGTTTCCAGGGTCTGTAGATAATGGCTGTTGCTGTTCTCCATTCATAAGTCACAAAGCTTGTTTGGAGACTATAGTGAAATATCAATTCCAGAGGGCCTGATAGGTCATGTTTCATGCTATTTAGAAGGCATCCTGGGATATTGCTTGGGTCCATTGATACAGTGCTGTTGGCCTTAGTGTGAGCATTAAGGACCTGTTTCCTAGTAATAGCAGGGGGAGTACATGATACAACGCATCATCTGGTGCTGTTTCTGATAGCCTAATTTTCAGTTTTATAGTCCTGACATATTGTTTGTTGTTTCTTCTTCATGTGTTTCTGTTTCAAACTGGTTGAAATCTATTTGACACACATGCATTTCCTTGCCAGAGATATTGACTTCATTCTTGAATATCTCACGGAGAATTATATGTGTATATTCTGTATGTGGGAGATCATACCTAACCACAAAACATGTTATCTAGAGGTAATTGCACCTTGGTTAAGTGGTGGCCTTGTAAGATGGTGGATCTGCCAGTTATGTTTTGACCAATGAAAGCATACCTCATCAATTTTCTTACATGTTAAGATGTATCTGTGATTGAGATCAATATGTTTAAAACTACATTATTCATTCTGTTACATAACGTTGCTGCTATCTGATTATGTATTCATATTTGCAATCACTTACTCTACTTCTTCACTGTAATTTACACTGATTGTTCAACATTACTTGTTAAATGAGATCTTTGCCCTAACTATAGCATAATAGCATCCAGTGAGGAAATGCCTTAGTGACAAGAATGGGACATGCAAAAAAAAAAACAGTATTCATTCACAGTCTGTTAGTGTCCCCCAATAGTCCTGACTTTTCTCTTGACATCTGCTTGCTAATTGTTTTATTCTGAATAAGTGGACAAACAATGCAGCACTCTCAGGTTATTACCGCAAAGAGACATTTATATCTTCTGGGTTTATCTGGCCAAAGGAATCAAATTAAATAAAAAAAATTGTATTTACCACTTCTGGGAGATACAGCACAAAGTGCCACTCTCCTGTAATACCACACACACTATTACTTGCTTTTTGCAGAATTTAACTGCTCCATTTCCACTGTGAGCATACAGTTCATGGTAGGAACAATTTGTTACTGCAGTCATTGCTCAGAGACACTGGAAACTCTTTCCCCAGGTTCAGCAAGCTCTGCACGAAGTGCAGGAATAGTGCAAGAGCTGCTGCAGGCAATATGGCCGATGAGCAATCCAGGGACGAACTCCCGGGATGTGCACAAGCACTCCTACACTATTCTTGCATGGACACCACTGCTATATGCTAATTACCCCATTTGCTGGTAAAAAACATGCAATTGAGGTAAATTAGCGATCCAGGAAGCAGGCAGACGTCTGTGCAGGAACAGTGTAACCTGCAGAAATGTATTCGGTTACTAACCGAATACATTTCTGCAAATTACAAAATGGAGAAATGACAGCTCCAAAGAAAGCATGTATTCAATGTAGTAGGCATGCCAATGGCCAAATATATGGCCATTGGTATGGGAAATAGTTGCAAAATTATAAAAAATAACTTTAATTTTTTTGGGGGGGGGGCAATTTCGGCCATTTAAGCGTAGAGCAGTGGTGAGCAAACAGAATTGGCCCAAAAATATGAAAAAAAAGGTGAAAATAAGCTTTTAAACCCAAATCAGCATTTTGCCATGATAGTCAATGGCATGCATAAGACAACAATACCAGGGAATAGTGGTTGCTAAGGGGAAAGGCTCAGTGTGAGCTTGGTAACTATGAATTAGCATTCTGTTTTATGCAAATGAGAGGATTGATACTGAATCACAGAATTTCTCTCAGTGTTAGCTTGCACCCAACCATGTAGGTGCAGCCGCACTATGGTATAAGTATAAGAGATAAATTACCTCATAAGGGGGAGAGTCATGCATGCTGTAAGCTTATAGGAGCTCTGTGGCCCATGTTTGCCCTTAGCTAAGCACAGCTAAGGAAGGGGGTGTGTCTGAAGGCTGCCTAGAAGTGTTTACATTGCCTAAATGGGTGTGCATGCCATACACCAGATTTTAAACAAAAAAAAACACAAGAAATGGCAGCTCTGCTCACATTGAAGCACTGGGTATGCACGATGTGCCTCAGGGCTTAAACGGGAAGGCAATGGAAAGGGAGAACAGCAGTAGGAAGACAATCAAGGAGAGCCACCATAGCTGGCAGGTGAAGTGTATCAGAATCAGGCAATTACACAGGCAGCAGCCCAGACCAGCACATTACTATAAACTATGCAAACACCTTTCACTCTGGTCTTTCCCACAAACTCTACACCACTGGTGTACACAGATGGGGAAATTTTACCTGACAAAAATGAACAAAATGTTAGGGGCTGCTGTTGCTCTCATACATCAATATGTGGAAGATACTGAGGGTGGAGAGGATGTGAATGCTGATGACCAACCCACAGTGAGTAGGAGAAGAAAAGTGTACAGACCCAGGGTAACTTACCAGAAGCTACATGATCTGGAGATAGTGGAGTGCTATAGGGTGGACAGGGACATTCTACTGCAAATTGTTGAGCTGTGCAGGCCACATCTCACACATAGAACCAACAGAGGGGAACCCATCCCCAGTGGATACCAAGGTATGTGTAGGTTTAAGAATAGTAGCCACAGGTACCTTCCAGATGCCAGCTGGGGATATCATGGGGATCTCACAGGCATCAGCATCCAGGGTACTCCACCAGTTCCTGGATGCCATGTCAGCACATGCCAGTGAGCACATATATTTCCTCAACACCCATGAGGCGTTCACCAGCAATATGCATCTCTTCCACTAAATAGCAGAATATCCTGAGGTAGTGGGTGCTATAGACTGCATGCACATACACATCAAAGCACCACCCAGTGAGTGGGGTAGAGTCTACCTAAACCACAAGGGCTTCCCGTCCATCAACTGCCAGATCGTGTGTGATGCCCAGGGAATTAACTTGAATGTGTGTGCTGGCAGCCCTGAAAGCTTTCATGACTCCCACATCTGGCATATGACACAGCTGTATCAGACATTTGCCAGTGGGAACATCCCATATGGCCATCTGGTGGGGGATGCTGATTTCGCACTGGAGCAGTGGCTGATGACACCCATCAGAAATGCACACACACCCGAGCAAGAACTCCATAATGAGGCACATGCACAAACCAGAATCATAATAGAGCATGTGTTTGGGATGCTCAAGTCATAGTTCCACTGCCTGGACATATCCGGTGGAGCCTTGCAGTACTCTCCAGCTACATGTACACAAATGTTCATTGTATGTGCCATGCTACACAATATGATCCTGTGGAAACAACTGCAGCAGGAACAGCACAGGGCAAGGACACACAGCCCCATACAGGCACAGAGGGACTCAGGGGAGGAACAACCTGAGCCTGCCCAGGTAGGCAGAAGGAGGCATGCCCTGTATTCCTAGGCTTTGGCAAAGAGGCAACGCATAGCACATACACTGACATGGTAGGGACCCAGCGAATGGCACCTCTCTCTGACTCATGCATACAATAAAAGGGATGCCAAACATTTATTTATTTATTTATTTATTTATTTATTTATTTATTTTACATTTCTTGATCGGGTATAGTCTGACTGGATATATGTCCATTTTCAGTGGAGGCCCGGGGAGAAAAGCTCCACATACCAAAAAAGAGACAGTACATACATCACTAAGTTAGAAACTCAGGCAGACATGTTTAGAAAAATATAGACAAAGAATACAGGCAGATATCAATATACACAATGTGCAGACTTGCATCTGATTGGCAGAGACGTATCAGAAAATGTGAACATAGAATACAATCAGATTTCATAATTCACAATGCTTAGACATTCAAATGCTATGAGGCACAGATACTTGGCTAAACAGCAGGTTGGGTAGCAAGACATGTATTAGTGAAGTTGTTAGTCAGGTTTAGAACAAGAGCACAGCCAATGAGATGTGAGGTATTTTTTGAGTTCTCTTTTAAATAGGGGTAGTGAGGTTTCCTTAATAAAGGTAGTAGGGAGTAGATTCCAGATTTTACCAGTTGAGTTGGCAAATATAGCATCGCCTGCAGAGTTGTTGGATTTTTGGGTCAGTATCAATAGTTAACAAGCGAAAAAAAATAAAACTCTGTGAACACCAAAATTGTCGAAAGGAGACAGACAGCCAATATTCTGTCAAAAACACGCAGTAATGTGTTTAGTATAAGCGTATTTACTCATAAAAGTCATGTATATAAAATGATATATGTAAAAGCATAATCTAAACTGTTAAAAATTAATAAGTTTAACAGTCTAAATGTTAAAACATAATATCAATAGTAAAACACAAACAAGTACTGATGTTAAAAAACATCAACTAAATCATCTCCTGAGTGTTAAAATACAAATAGTGCATCTAAGGAGGCATAATCAAACATTGATTATCTCAAGCAGCGCTTCAACTTCAATAAACAGGTAATATTACAATTGTCATTGAGACCCGGGACACAGAATGCATTTAAAAGTATTCTAATTCACGGCATTCCAACAGGATAGAAACTGGTCCACCTCTGATGTCCCAAACTAACTGGTCTATAGCTAGAAACTGAAAACAGTGATCAGGTTTAGCATTAACATGTTTAGCTAGCGCGTTATCGCTCTTGTTTTTAGAAATAGCATAGACATGTTCGTAGATTCTGTCTCGAAATTTACGATCGGTTTTCCCTACATAAAAAGCATTACAGGTTTTACGCATAGCTAAGTAAATTATACTTTTGGAGTTACAGTCAAGCTTATGCTTAATATGATAGAGTAAATACGCTTATACTAAACACATTACTGCGTGTTTTTGACAGAATATTGGCTGCCTGCCTCCTTTCGACAATTTTGGTGTTCACGGAGTTTTGTTTTTTTTCGCTTGTTGGTTTGTGTACTATGGTGGCAGGAGTTTCTGGCAGCCCAACGAGTCCTAACCTATTTGGTTCAGGCAAACAAACAGAACTATCACATTTAACTGAAATTTTGAGTTCATTAACTCAACGCATTGACACGCTTACTAACCGTTTGGATTTAGCGGACAAGAGACACAGTGAAGCAGTTTCTAGGTGCAACGTAAATTCAGGTAACAATAAGTCACAAAATGGCCAAATTTCCAACAGTGCGGACAGTGGACAGGCGGGACCGAGTTTTAGTCCACCTCCATTCCCTTTGGGACAACCTGTCCGTCAACTCGAGCCTAGATCTACTACCACAGCTTCGAGTAACCAAGTGGATGGCACAGGGCTTGTTGGCGTTCCATCGTTTTTGGAATGGGTGAACAACACAGGCCGTCTAACAACAGGTTTCACCCTCAACATGGATCGACCGGCCTTAACATCTCCATCTCCACCAGTGAGTACTCAGGTTATTTCAGAGAAATTAAAACTTCTAGATTAAACTTTTGAAGTTAAAAAAATTACAACTCGAAGTGATTTACTTCAAACAATGTTTAGTTGAGAAGTTAGTGCCCAAGGGCTTACATTACCATCAGCTTCCAACAGGGCTTAAACCTGAATCTCCTTTTCATAAAGAGTTATTAGAACTGTTCAACTCTTTTGGTTTTTCATAAATGGAATGTATGATTAAATACTATTCTACTCAAATTGACTGTATTACTGTTGAAGTGGACGAGCTTGACAAGGACATTAAAACTAATGTCGATTTTCTTAGATATAAATTCAATTACAAAAGAGTTTTTTCCAGTATTGACCAGCTACTGGACAAACTAAAAACCAATAAAATATGGAAACTAAACAGAGACCATTTAGCTTACTCAAATGCGTCAGCGTACCCTAAACCACAAGTGTCTCAAGTCTAGAACAGCAAAAACTACATGAATGGACCAAACCAACCAAGCTCTTCTATTAATCTAGACTGTTCTAATGATGTTAATACTGGCACGATAAACAACAATGTTCAAGTTATTGAACCATTAAGGCACAGTGAAATACTACAGTCTATTAACAACAACAGTAACAATAATAACAATACCATCAGTCTGTACAAGATGTTAACCAACATGTACAGCAACAGGTTTTTCATCAAGGGACCAAACCCAAGAATTTGCCGAAACCTCAATGATCTCGGAACCAGAGGAACAAAACTTGGAACAACAGGAGAAAGAGATGAATGATTCCATTTCAGCTTGTGATTCCACTAAACTGATTGTATTGAAGAACACTAATGGTGACTTCAATATATATATAATTTTTCATTGATTTCTATTGACTCAGATTTAGTGGAACTTTTAGCAAAGGGCAACACCTTTGTACCTAGTCACAACATGAACCTTGCTGAGACTCTGACAGACTTGAAATGTTTTGTTAGGAAACTAAATCTCTCTTTCCTGTTAGGAAACTATGACACACCTCATTCCTTGTTTAAACCTTCAAGCACCTTCAACCCTCCCTTACATCCTTTATTGCATGTGTTCAAAAGCGTCTGTGAACTTGATATTAGGGGCATTGTACACACGCGTAAGTCAGGTTACCACCCTAGACTTAACAACACCAGTTCTGATCAACATCAAGCACTGAACCTGATTAGATCAAATATGGTACGGTGCATTAAAGCAGATAAGGGGGGATGGTTTCGTCATTTTTGACATGAATGACTCTATTAATAGAATGGAGGTGGTTCAAAACAATCCGGCTTACTCTAAGGTGTCACGTAATGAATATAACATAGCTCTGAGTAGAGTGAAAAGCTATTTTAGAGACCTATTCATCGAATCTAAAATTGATTTAGACACCTTCAGCTACATCAATATCCCATTTCCAAAGTTACCCATTATGTTTGGAATTCCCAAAATCCACAAGGACATTTCGAACCCACCGATGAGACCTCTCATCGGTGGTAGAACATCTTTAACATACCCTTGTGCAAAAGTGGTAGATTCTATACTTCAAAGATATTTGAAAAGAATTCCACAAGTCTGCAAAGACTCATGGTCACTTCTGGAGAGTCTTAACAACCTGTCTATTGACCATGACTCAAATTTTTTGACCATTGATGTGGTTGATTTATATACTTCCATTCCCCATACGGAAGCAATTGAATGGGTTTCTTTAATGTTGAAGGATATGAACGCTCCAAATAATGACATTTATGTGGTTTCAGAACTTATGGACATCATTTTGACTAATAACTTTTTTCACTTTCAACAATCAGTACTTTTTACAGAAACATGTGGTAGCCATGGGTTCCCCATGTGGAACAAATCTAGTTAACTTGTTTGTAGCTTATTGGGAAAAACTTTATTTTAGATAAACCAGAAATATCAAACCTTTTGGTATTCTACACAAGATTCTTAGACGACATTTTTGTCATTTTTAGAGGCAATAGTGATGAAGCTGATAGATTCATTGAATACTTTAATTCTACTACCACGTTTCTCCAATTCACTTATAAATTCAGCACATCTAGTATTGACTATCTAGATGTTAAACTTACTAGAGTGCCTAGTAATAATAAGTTAAGTTCCACTATTTATAGGAAGTCAACGTACTGTAACTCTTTTTTTACATTACTCTAGTGCTCATCCTTTTAAACAGAAATGCTCTATTGTAAAAGGCCAATTGGTTAGAGCAGCCAGGATGTGCTCCACAGAAACAGACTTCCTCGGGGAATGTCACTTATTGGAGAATATGTTCATGAACAGGGGTTACCCTGTCCATCTGGTTCATGATTTAACAGTAGAAGTTAGAAATAAACGTGAGTTGGGACTACTTAACCCTATTTTGATTTGCAACGACAGTTTCAATACAGAGTTAACCATTGTCACTGAAATTAATAGCGACCTACACGCTATGAGTAGTTCTATTAATTCTGGTTTTGCTAATAGGGACACCTTAGAGGTGGATCCT
This sequence comes from Protopterus annectens, assembly GCF_019279795.1. NCBI lineage: Eukaryota > Metazoa > Chordata > Ceratodontiformes > Protopteridae > Protopterus > Protopterus annectens. The sequence continues at coordinate 1,458,842,308 of NC_056739.1, forward strand.
AAACCTATCGACCAACATTATAAGCATCATTTTATTACTTCATTTAACAATGAAAGTGAACAGATCAAACTGTTGTTACATAAGAACTGACATTTATTGTTTAAAGACAGCTTACTAATAGAGAGAATTGGTTCCTTTCCAAGTATTATTTATAGGAGAGTTTTCAACTTGAAAAGCCTTCTTCAACGTAAACAGTTTAAGATTAGTAACAGATCTTGCGGGTCCTCTCCTTGTGGTGCTTGTAGAATGTGTAAATATGTAAAAAGCAGCAGTTGTTTTGAGATAGCTAATAAGAAATATCATATTAAGCATAAGCTTGACTGTAACTCCAAAAGTATAATTTACTTAGCTATGTGCAAAACCTGTAATGCTTTTTACGTAGGGAAAACTGACTGTAAATTTCGAGACAGAATCTACGAGCATGTCTATGCTATTTCTAAAATCAAGAGCGATAACGCGCTAGCTAAACATGTTAATGCTAAACCTGATCACTGTTTTCAGTTTCTAGCTATAGACCAGTTAGTCTGGGACATCAGAGGTGGACCAGTTTCTATCCTGTTGGAATGCCGTGAATTAGAATGGCAACTACTTTTAAATGCATTCTGTGTCCCGGGTCTCAATGACAATTGTAATATTACCTGTTTATTGAAGTTGAAGAGCTGCTTGAGATAATCAATGCTTGATTATGCCTCCTTAGATGCACTATTTCTATTTTAACACTCAGGAGATGATTTAGTTGATGTTTTTTAACATCAGTACTTGTTTGTGTTTTACTATTGATATTATGTTTTAACATTTAGACTGTTAAACGTATTCATTTTTAACAGTTTAGATTATGCTTTTACATGTATAATTTTATATACATGACTTTTATGAGTAAATACGCTTATACTAAACACATTACTGCGTGCTTTTGACAGAATATTGGCTGCCTGTCTCCTTTCGACAATTTTGGCAGTATCAATAGTTTATCAGCTGAGCATAATGGCCTGGGGGCACTATGAGGGGTGAAAATATTTTTGAGGGTAGGGGTGTTATCAGGTTGATGGAGTATTTTATGTGCTACTATAAGCTGGTTGAACTGTAGAAGGGTAGGATACTCTAGCTTTCCCAGTGCTTTGAAGCTCTGGAAATGGTGGGTCCTAAATGCCATGCCAGTAGTGAATCTGGCTATATGACTGTAACATCCTGATAATTGGTTGAGATTGGTTTTAGATAGGTTGGTGAGTACAGGGGAGGCATACATAAGGGTAGAGAGGATATGTGATCTTGCAATAGCTACCCTAGCTAGGGGGTGAGGAAAGGTTTGGCTCTGTACAGGGAGCCAAGTTTTTTGTTGACAGACTTAATAGTGTGATTTACATGTTTATCATATTTAAGATTGTTGTCTATTATTACGCCTAGAAGCTTTGTATGGTCATCGGGGGAGATAATGATGTCATTGCTAGATTTGATGTTGAAGGAAGGAGGCGGAATTCTATGGTTAGGGGAGAAAAGTAGTAGCTTGGTTTTGTTAGGATTTAGAAGCAGGTGGCAATTAGCTAGCCATGTTTCTACCATGCTGAAAGTGGTCTGGGCTTGACATGACACTACCTGTGCTTTACCATGTATAGGGAGTGTACTATGTGCATTCGACATAGTCAGCCCTCCAGCACTATCCTCAATACTGGCACAGCCACAAGGTAAGTCACTCTTCCTATCAATTGCTGAATGGAGTAGCATGTTCTGCTAGCTGTATCTATGGTATGGATGTGAGCATGCAAGGGAATTGGGTGGCTGAATGGGATGGCAGCAGATAGTGGACACCTTTATGGGCAGCATGAAATCCATAACAAATACTGGTGTCAACAAAGTAGGCAGTACTAGACAAGGTGACAAATCCCACTGCAGTACATGTGGTGGCCCAAATGTGTGTCCACAGGACACACACATGTATGTCAGTGAGGCTCACATACCCAACACCAGCCTCAGCCAGCAGGACATGTGTAGATGACCATAAAGAAAGACTGTGCTAAGGCCTCCAATTGATGGTAATGGTGAACAGCCCCCTCCAGACCTACACAGACAGACTACAACAGGTCTGGCAGTTGTATGCTAGTTCTGAAGGGTAAGACATCTGAAACTGAAATGTAGGTCAATAAAACCTAAGATCTGTACTCTACTGATATGCCTGTAGTTTGCATGATAGGTCAGAATACAAAACAAAATGGAAGCCAACAGAGTACCTGAAATACCAGTACAGTCATAGCAAATGTTTATAGTCATCAGGTGTGCCCCCCCACAATCCTATGTAGAAATGCAGTAACGTGTAGGTGGGTTTAATAACAGTGGATCACAGATTACCTTAGCTGGCCCAATTTACAGGATAGATTGTTGCACTTGTACAATATGCAGAGGTACATGTCTTAGGTTGTGTGTTCAATATTGTCTGGAAGTGGTAAGCATGTAGGCATGGAGGGTTGTGTCTTGCTGGCCTATGGCCAGTACTGTTGATGACAGGGCCATGTTCCAACAACTGCAATGCCAACCACAATGCATCTCAGCAATACCCATGTCAGCAGTCATCCATACTCACTGTCCAGATGTCAATATATGTCACTTTCTGAAAGATGGACATGCCATGAATGTGGGCCCAGACATACACACAGTACACGGGTGGAAGTACCCTAGACATAGTACATAAAATGTAACTGTCAACTGCACACACCTTTGGAATTGTACATACAGGTTAGCAGCACATTAGTTGTCTGTGTAGTAAGGAATACTGATGAAGTCTAGCCAATCAGTGGCAGACCACAAAAGGCACAGTTATGAAGTAATGAGAGACTGCCTATATCCCCGCACAAGGCAGCATAAAGGGAATGTCCCAGGTATATCTGTGAGCCAGCTGCAAGAAGCTTCCATATCACACATGCTCTCAGGTCATGCTAACATCAGCTACAGGTTTATCACAGGTCATATCCCTGCTGTTGGGAATGAGTACAGTATGAGCCCCACTTCTGTATGGGAATACCTACAGAATGCAGCATGCTGAAGAGGTGGCCCATGCAGGTGTGTCCCTAGCTATAAGCAGCACCCTGCCAGCATCCAGACCAATAGATTAATATGGACAGGAACTATTGCCATTAACACCTCGCACACTTACCCTGCCACCCCAGGGGAATCCAGTGGCTTACAGACTGGGAATGTAGGAGTGACAGAATGCACTGGCCTGCTACATATGGCCAGCATCACTGCCAAATGCTCTACAGTCCTCTGTCAAAGGCCTGTGTCTCACCCATACTGCCAATGTATATGATCTCATGGGGTCCTAACTAACAACATAACACAGTCAACAGAACACAAATGCAAGGCCATGTTGACAAATCCCAATAGCATGCCCACCATGTCTTACTGCATGGACTGTGGACCAACCCCTAAATACCACTGGGATGAAGGGACAACTATAGGGATACTCCTCAGATATCGCTTGCATAATGTTAAGAAGGATAGACTAAAAGAGTGGGGGGTGTAGAAGCATGGATGTCATGGAGTGTGTGAAGTCTGAAACTATGATGTGTGCCCATACTACCCCTGCCTGAAAACCCAGTAATGGGTGGCTACAAACCTACTTGTAAACCAGAATGTGAAGGGGCACTAACTAGATATATGAGCCCTGCCTCTGGGTAGCCTTGGTGAATCTGTACAGCTGAGAGGTATGGCCACAGCAGGATATGGCCATTCTGTTACATTGATATATGTACAAGCAGGGGATCCTCAGCCACAACAGTACCAAGGTGCTGGACCATTTATACAGACCCCTCAGCAAGTGTCTGCAGCTACGCCTCCAGAATGGCATGAGTGTGCAAGAATACGCAGGCTGTAGACCACAATAGTGGACACAGCTTCATTCATCTTGTATTTCATAGGAAATAACTGTGAGCAAATAAGTATATCTTTCAGTAGCTGATGACATAATACATCCCAGTGTAAAACAGTACATATATATGACTATCTCTGCTAACAACAAACATGTAACACAAGCAGCACAGACACAGTAGTTACAGTATCCCACTATCTGTTGCCCATTGGGACTCCATATTGTCAAACTATCCACAGATATCCTGCAGAAACAGGTTGCTAGCTGTAGGTGTAGAACACCAAATCCTAGGCTGGAGTACAACCTACCTGGAATGGATTCACACACTCAATACAGAAGGTCATACTGAGCATACTCCTACACTTAGAGAAATGAAGCCCATGTCTGACAACACAGTGGACTATACATATATGTTAGTTGCAATGTCTGTGCACACACACTACATTGTACACTATTCATGCTTTGCACACACATTGATAGGAATACTCACACATATCTAAGGCCAACACACTATAATATGTCAAACATACACACACACAGATGTGGGGAAGAGAGAGAGAGAAAGTGACAGAGAGATTTCCATCATGAGGCCTTTCCCACCCACCAAACATCCAATTGCCCAATATCACATGATGTGCTGATGTCAATCACTGTAGACACTGCTTTTGGTAACCCTCAGCCCTAAAGTGTCTGTGGTGCTTGTGATAATTGTGCAACACGATAGTACAAATCAGTATTCATCTACCATTTGTATACCCAGTCCTGTCAAAAGTAAAGTTGTGTGTGACTGTGTGTGTGTGTGTGTGTGTGTGTGTGTGTGTGTGTGTGTGTGTGTGTGTGTGTGTGTGTGTGTTTCCAGAGGAACGGTTTATGGCCCATTCACACACACTGCACTTCCCATTGCCCATGTTAGCACTCCTGCTGATGTTAGTCACCTCGAAATAACCATCTAGCCAAATCTCACCCCTATAAGCTGCATGGTGCTTGCAATATGTGTGTAATACTGTAGTGTAGAAAACTAGTTAGGTAGGAGTTCTAATCCCAAACATGGCAACTGTGAAACTCTTTGTCTGTGTGTGTGTGTGTGTGTGTGTGTGTGTGTGTGTGTGTGTGTGTGTGTGTGTGTGTGTGTGTGTGTGTGTGTAGATGAAAAGTTTGAGGCCATTCACAGTCACTACACCTCCCATTGCCCTACTTTAGCATGCCTGCTGATGTCAGTCACCTTGAAATAACCCTTTGGACAAGTGCCAACCCCATAATCTCTGTGGTGCTTATGATAACTGCATAATACTGTAGTGTCACCTACTAGTTAGGTAGGAGTTGTAATCCCTAAGATGGAGACTGTGTGTGAGTGTGTGTGTGTGTGTGTGTGTGTGTGTGTGTGTGTGTGTGTGTGTGTGTGTGTGTGTGTGTGTGTGTGTGTGTGTGTGTGTGTGTTTGTGTGTGTGGGGCGATGAATGATTTTGAGGCCATTCACAACCACATTACCCTACTTTAGCAAGCCTGCTGATCTCAGTCACCTTGAAATAACCCTTTGGACAAGTGCCAGCCCCATAAGCTCTGTGGTGCTTGCAATAACTGCATAGTACTATAGTGTAAAATACTAGTTAGGTAGTAGTTTTAATCCCCAAGATGGCAACTGTGAAACTGAGTGTGTGTGAGAGAGAGTGTGTGTCTTTGATGATACTTGCTTTTATGAACATTCACACTTACTACTCTCCCCTTACTCCCCCTTTAGCACTGCTGCTGATGATAGTCATCTTCAAAGATACCTGTGGAGAAATATCCAACATATAAACTCCATTGTGCATGCCAAAAATGCAGAGCCATGTAGTAGCAGTAACTACATAGGTATGGGTTTGAATTTCATCTGTGGCAAGTGTTTTTTTGTGTACATATGTATGTCAGTACCCCAAAGATTTTGGCTCCATTTACACCCAATGCACATCTTAGAGCCTGACTTTAGCAGTTCTGCAGATATCATCCACATTAGAAGTACCTGTTGCCACCCCTAAACCATGTCAGGTCAGTGGTGCATGTGGCAAATGCGTAACATAATGGTCCGTAAAGATTGTTAGAGAGAGGTTTGAACCTCACCCCTGGTAAATGTGTGATTAGGGTAGTATCATTTTTTGGGCTCTCTCACCCACTACATCACCCAATGCCAGTATTTACAAGGGCTGGTGATGTTCCTCACCTTAGAAGTACCTTGGGACAACACCCAGTCTATAAGCTTCATGGCATGTGTGATAAATGCAGTACAGTATAATAACAATACATAGCTAGGTAGGGGTTTGAATCCCAGTACTGGCAAGGGTGTTTGTGTGTGTGTCTGTCATCAGTATCCTGTGTGGATGTTGCTGGAATTGTGTAATAATAGGATCCATTGTGGGGCAGGTTTTGTTAAATTATTATGCTGAGGACCTAGTATATATCATAATGTCCACCTTACAAGGACAACAGATGTCAAACACCAGAGAGGTTGGTGTAGATAATCCATAGCCCTACATGTGACATTATGGATTGGTGAACAATATAGGTAACCCTTCTATTACTTAGAGAACACTCTCCACCCATGTCTCATGCACAAACACACTTGTCTAGGCAACAACCTCTATATTGGTAGTTCCCTGCATATTGTCTCACAGATAATAACCATGGTGTGATTGCAGTGGACTACATGCCTATTGACCACAACAGTGTTACTGACATCTGAAAGTACTTTGATGTGTTACATCTCCTGACTGAGTGTTATCCAGCAAGTAAAAGGTCATGGCACCCTGTTCCATCCCTGCAGTAGGCAAATAAATGCTTACAGTGGCCCTTTTGCTATGTTCCCCACTGGATGCCTGCAACAACTGTAGAGTCTGCAAACATAACCCACAAAGGGAATACCATGCCTTATACACATGTCCTGTATGGACAGACACCACTAACTCCACTGAATACCTGTATCATGCAGTCAATGGAGGTGCAAGCATGACCTCAGTTACATAGCCAGGTCTCACCAAATGAGGTCAGAAATGCTACAGCAGAAGATAATAATCTGTCCCACAACATGTCCCAGAGTCCTCAAGTACATTTCCACACGTTGAAGAACATGTGTGTGGGACATGTGCACAACCCAGACACTGTCCATGTTATGGAATATAGATTACATACATGGGAAGCAGTGCACATCACTAGCCACCCACAATAGTAACCCAGATGGGTGAATGGTGAATACAATACCTACCCCTGGGGACCACTCCAGGGACTACAGCCCTGAGCCGAACTGGAGACTATTGTATTGTGGCCTGATGTCAAGGTATTCCCTTTGCTAGCCTTGTACAGCCTTCAAGCCCATTCACCTACTACACACCTGTGAAGCATATGCATCTCAATACTGGCAAGTGTGTGTGTGTGTGTGTGTGTGTGTGTGTGTGTGTGTGTGTGTGTGTGTGTGTGGAGATGAGTGATTTTGAAGACATTCATAATCACTACACCTCCCACTGCCCTACTTTAGCACATCTGCTGATGTCATTCACCTTGAAATAACCATTTGGACATGTTTCAGTCCTACAAACTCTGTGGCACTTGTGATAACTGTGTAATACTGTAGTGTAGCAAACTAGTGAGGTAGGAGATCTAATCCTCATCCTGCCAACATTAATAATGGGTGTGTCTCTCTGAAAGAGTGTGTGTATGTCTTCATTGACACCTGATTTTGTGGACATTCACACTTACTGCACTTCCCTTACCACTCATTTAGCACTGTTGCTGATGTCACTCACCTTCAAAGATACCTTTGGAAAGTTCTTCAACATGTAAGCTCTGTGGCACATGCAATAACTGTGTAACACTGAAATAATACATAGTCAAGTAGGGTTTTGAAACTCAGCACTGGTAAGTGTGTGTGTGTCATCAGTATCCAGTGTGGGTGTTGAGATAATTGTGTAATGACATAATCCATTGCAGTGTGGGTTTTGCTACATCATTATATTAAGGACCTATATGTTCCAATGTCCACATTACAAGACCAACAGCTTTCAAACACCGTAGAGGTTGTTGTAGACAATCATCAGCCATAAATGTGTACAGTCATGTGCAATTACTATGTGACAGTATGGATTAGTAAACAATATAGGCAACCATTATAATACCCAGATACCACTCTATACCCACAGATCTTACACAAACATGCTTGGATCTTAGTCTCTTACTCCCTTCCTTTCTTACTTTGTCTCTGTCTCTGTCTCTCTCTCTCTCTCTCTCACCCTCTCTGGTGAATGTGGAAATGTTCATCTGTTTTGCATAGGCATCAGCTTGAGTTTTGTAAGTAATGCTCATGATCAGCTGATGGCCTGTGCATGAATTGCAGTCCCCCACTTGCTAATTGCATGTGGGACAGTTGTGGTATCATTCATATAGCCAATTGCATGGAGACACACTCCTATAACTAAGCATTTCATGTGGCTGTTGGCCCTTTTCCTTCATTGTGAGCAGGACTTCATGTGGTGTCTGACAACCAGCATCACAGAGGGTAGTTGGAAATACCTCTTACAACATACACTGTGGAGACAGGCCAACAAACAGGTGGGGGGTGTTCCAGACATGGGGACAGAATGTAAGTATTGCTGTTCTACATTTGAAGAAATGTTGGTTTAACAGGGTATGTGTGGATATGGCTATTCTACATGATTTAAAGTCTGGCATGACAGTGTTATGTGGTTGAGGAAACTCACCTGTAGGGTTATCTGCAGACTGGTCAGAGTTTGAAGTCTTAGATGTGGTGTGTTACTCACACATTTCCAGTCTTTAGAAATGCAGTAGCATACTCTGATGATTGCAGTCAGTACACGGTGACATCCATGTGAGTTATTGACTTCATATCCCTCAGAAGCGATATATCACAACAAACCCTGTTACACCAGGAATTTTCTCAGTTTATCGCAGCAATATGTCAATATTGGCCCAGTGTTTGTGCCTCTGTCCCCCAAGTCTGTCACCCTTTGTCTATATGGCATGCAGTAAGAAGTGCATATGTACAGTACATCATTATTTACTGACATCATACCTGATAACAAGCCAGGGAGATATCAGACTGCTAGACATGTTATGTATAGTAGGCCTTATATTTAAGGACAAAACCTGAACATTCTGTTTTAGTCTGTACAGTAGTGAGGTCTGTGTACTTATGGTGATGATTGACAGAGTGTCAGTATTGTGTAGCAGTGCATTGTGAATATGCCACTTGGCCTGTGTACATACTGTGGTAGATGTCAGTGTTCTTGGTCCTGTTCTATCTGACATTGCATGCTGCTCCAGTTTCTGGTACCTATCAGCATATATGTTTGTAGGGCCAGACTGGGACATGTCCCATACCACAGTCAGGCATCAGACTGCACTGTGTATTGGGCCAGTATATGTAGAGTTAGTGTGTGCGTGGCAAATATGAGGATGGTTTTGTTCACACAGTCCATATACTGTACTATTAATTAGGCTCATCATAATGTGACTGTGTTGAGATTGGTTGTGGGTGCACTTTCACACTGGTGTCTGTTACTCCATGCTGTTACATGCCTGTAGTGCCTGCTATATTTGCAAGTACATGTTTATTCCCCTATAGGAAACTTGGGTCAGTGTTGTGGTAGTCTGCCTGTAGTTTACACACTGCTTTGTGACATGCCTAGCAGCTCAGTGTATTTACCTAGTGTAATGTTATGCCCAGAAATTTGTCAGATGTACTTTTGCCAGGCCATCATAAGTGTTGTGTATTTCTGAAAATGCAGTGGAATGCTGTGAATATGTATGTCACTAACTAGTGGGAAGTATGTGGGCTTGGGACCTCTTCTCCTCTGGTTAATATGTGTTAGGACAGACAAGAGGGTGTGAATGTATCAAATGTGTGAGCTTATCTATTAGAGTATTTGTGTGATATCCCCATGTTCATGGCTGTAAACATCCCCTTTGTCAGGCTTAGTCCACACGTCTTGCACTAAGGTGATCTGTGTATACCTCTGGACTAACCAGATTGTGTCAGACTGTTCACGTTTATTGGTCATATTTCTTCTGTATTCCACAGGATCGTTACTGTGATTTGTGTGGTACTTCACTATGATGATCTTATGATGTCTGTCAGCAACTGATGGCATACATGTCAGTATCAGAATTGACTTTCTACACAACATGTCTGTTGACACAACCCCTGTTACTGTAGCAACATTCTACATTTATACCTGCTATACGTACATTACATTCCCTTCCACTAAGAGGTTGTGACTTATAGTGTTGAGGTATGTCTCCACTACGGGCATATGTTTATATATATATATATATATATATATATATATATATATATATATATATATATATATGTGTGTGTGTGTGTGTGTGTGTGTGTGTGTGTGTGTGTGTGTATGTACATGTATACATATATATATATATATATATATATATATATATATATATATATATATATATATATATCCATATCCTTGTTATGTGTAAACATGAGTGTTGTATATACCTTCCCAGATGTATCCCACCATAATTATCTATTTGTATATTTAGATATAAAAGCATGATTGATTCAACACTAATTTCACTTACAACTATTAAACAATTGTAGTAGTCAAAGCAGTTGTTCACTTCTATTCAGTATGTGTACTGAATGATATATTTGAAAAAACAACAAACCTCTTTGCAGTTTTGATGGCTTAGTGGTTGACTGCTGTGACTATAGTGTACAGTATCTTGGGTTCATGACCTGCAAGGGCTGTTTATTTTATTGCTAGGCAGAACAAGGACTGTTGGATACAGAGTGGTTAAGGCAGTTTTGAGTAGCTTAAGCTGGTTTGCACGGGTTTGCGTGATGGTAAGCACTGCTAATGTATGGATAAATGAATAAGAGCTTACACTATGTAGACTTCACTTAACAGTGCACGAATGTGCTTAGCATTTACATTTAAACAATGCTTACACCAGTTAAGCATAGCTCAGCCCTGGTAACCAGTGATTACAATGCAGTCTGGGTAATGACATCTTTAATAAGTGTATTTAATTCCATGTACATAACATGCTCCTATGTGCTGTCATTATAGTAGCAAGGGGTGTGAGTATACTGCATGGGTAACCTGAGTATACATGGCTAGTACAACAATCTTTTCTCTTTGTATGTGTTTAATACATGGGTAGTATCCCAGGTTGTATGCAGTCACACTTGCATGTATTGTATTATTACATTACTACTTTTAACAGTGCATTTCTAAGTAAGAGTAGATTGCAGATTGTAGTGCTGGAACCATACACCCCTGTATGCAAAGCAGGACTCTGAGTACTGACTATCTTGTTCTTGGTGTGTGAGCTGTATGTTATTAAGTATCTGCTACTGGATATTGATCTGATATGTGGATATTAACTGTAGACTACTATGTATTTAGGCCATGTCATTGAGGGCTGCTGTCATGTAGTAATGACATACCTATCAGTGTCAGATGTCTGTCTGTCAAAACATTCACCGTAATGCATAACCTGTTGGCTACTTGATCTCTGTCCTCTGTACAGATGTGCAGATGTCAGGTATCCATCTTGGCTGCTTACAGGCAATCTATAATTGACTGACACTGACATGTCTGCCCAGCTGTGTTATGAATGCCACAGCTAGGATACCCCATCCTGTATGGACCATATGCCATGGATGCCTCAACCAGACTATCACAGTCAACAGAACATACTTGAGTACAAGTCTCTAACTCAGACACTGACCATGTTATGTAATATATTTTGCATACGTGTCAATTGTAGAACCTCACTGGCACTCTGAATATGATTGGATGTTGAATTTAACTATCACCCTGGGGATCACTCAGTGGCATCAGTGGATAGATGGCCTGCTGACAAATGTCAGGTGGCATGTTACCAGTGTACCCACATGCCCTACTCTTCTCATCTCTCCATGGACATTAGCTTGGTACACACCTAGGAAAACCTGCACGCATGGGCCCCAGTACTGACAAAAGTGACAGTGTGCATTACTGAGAATAACAGTGTCTGTGTGTTTGTAAACTTGTAGCTGACAATACTCTGAGGGCCTTCTCACCCACTACACCCCCCACTGCCATACTTAGAAATGGCTGCTGCTGTAATTGACGTTTAATGTATCTTGTTACACTCTTCACCCTATGGGCTACCTGGAGCTTGCAGTACCAGCATAACACTGTTCTACAAATGAGTAGATAGGCGTGGGTTAACCTCTGAGTCCTGACAAGTATGTGTATATTTGTAGGAGACAGCATTTTGAGGCCACATGATCCAAATACAATAAACCTTGCCATACATTATAAGGGATAGTGATGTTGCTGACATTAGTAGAGCCATGACAAACTCTCACCCTACTATCCCTGTGGCTTGTGCAATAAATGCATATCCCTGTAGTAGCACTGATTAGATAGACAAGGGGTTGTATTGCAGTCCTGGTCAATGTGTGTTTGTGGGTATGTCAGAGCATTATCATGGGTTCCAGTGAGTACAATATCCAATGTGTGGTGTGGGTGCTGGGTATATTGCCTTTACACCATGGTACCCTCAGTACATGTCCCAAGGTCCACTGTATGAGGACCGCTGTCACCATCAACCATACAGGTAACTGATTACACCATCCAGCCCAATGATGCATGTGCTGTGTGCAAATTCTGTGTAACAGAATGGACTCACTGATAAGGTAGTTAGCACTGCTAAACCCAGGTCTGTCAGATGTGCCTATGACTGTTATGTGTTTACCAATGTGTATATGACAGTATGTCATACTATGTATTGTTCATTAACACCCAGTACATCCCCCATTACCATACTGTACAAGGCCTGGTGATGTTCTTCACTTAACAAAATACTCAGGGCACACCTCACCCTAAAAGCTCTGTGGTATGTGTAATGAAGGTCAAACACATTAGTAGCAATAAGTACCTAGGTAGGGGTTCTACTCTCAGTGTTGCCAAGTAAGTGTGTGTGTGTATGTGAAGGGATCTACTTCAGTTTGCAGAAAATACATGTCCCAGGAGATAATTTGTCTGAAAACTAACTGGCAAAAGGTAAAATTTCAAAGGAATCATTTTGTGGAAATTCATTCCATCAAAACTAGTAGTGGATATGTAAATGCCCTCTTCCCAACTGTGCAGTTGTACAATGATACTGGAGTTGGTATATATAGTTGGGTATGGTTGTTGTGGGTACAGCCATCCACATTGGGGTTATTGTTATGCGTATCCCCCCGCTTAGTCTGCTGTTATAGAGTACAGTTTATGTTAACAGGTTAAGTAGTTGTTAATCAAATTATGTGTGGTTCTATGCCACCTCACACCATCCAAAGTGGGGGGGGGGCGCGCAACCCACACCAGCATACCTATGTTTACCAACTCCATGATTGCACTACATTCGGGAAAAGGACATATACCCTGCCAGTACCATCATCAATGACATTACACTGGCAGACTGATTATTTATTGATGTGATGTTTTGGCTATTTGGTCTTGGTGGAATTACATAGGCCAAAATGAGTTCACTGCAAAATTAAGTACATCCGTGTGTACAGTATTCTCTGTGTATTGCATCAACACCAAAGCCTCTGTGTGTGTGTGTGTGTGTGTGTGTGTGTGTGTGTGTGTGTGTGTGTGTGTGTGTGTGTGTATGTGTGTGTGTGTATGTGTGTGTTATTCACAAACATTTGGTGTGTGCCATCCAGTACACTTACCATTGTCCACTGTAGAAGAGCTGCTGACATCAGCCACCATGCAGTCACCTGTATACACCCCTCAGACCTATCAGCCATGTGGCACATGCAGTAACTGTTACACAGACCTGTTACTTGTGTTCAGCTGTACCCAGGATATGACACAGTCAATGTGTCACCACAGTGCTATACCCCTTGTAGGAAAGGACAGCAGACCAACATCCTGCTGACACATAGACACCTACAACACAAACTGAATACATTATGGAGACCACAATCAGTCAGTATTAATAACAGCTGTAATGCATCATGACTGGACAGCTACACACCCTGACATATAAGCATTAAACATTCCGGCTGAAAACACGTTAAACAGCATTACATTGCTAAACCTTAGTACATTCACCCTGTGCATCAGAACCATATTAGCATGTTTCTGCATCAATAGTATGGATGACAGGGATGTGGCACAGGTATCAGCATATGCACAGGCTGTGTTGTGGGTTTGCCAAGAGGCCTAGGCTGAGCCATTTGGTTGATATCATGTGTGTGTGTTAGGGGTTCTTTATCAATTGGACTGTGCAGATGTGGTGTGTGTAGGTATGGAGATGCCCTAGCTGTGTTGGTGATGTGTGTGTGTATGTATGCACACAGTTCTGCCATGTGGCTTCCCTATGCAGGATTGGACAGCTGCAGACCATACATGGCAGGGTTTACAGTTCACCTTGTCCGGCCATAGACATGGGAACTCTGCCTGCCAGGGGTTCCATGGGCACAACCAGGTAGAAGCCCAGATATGGTACTTTCCCCTCATGATGACAATTGTCCGCTGGATCTATGTCCCTTTTGGGACCAGCCAGGACCACATGCACGTGGCCTGCTGTGTTGTGGTGTGGACAGCACCCCCCCCATGTAGTGCTGGTGCTGGTGCTGGTACTGCCAGTACAGGAGTGGCTGTGAGTTGTTGCACGTCCATGTAGACCTCCACCTGTTGGTGTTGCTGACCTTCTTCCACATGGCTGATGCCCTACTCCCATCACATGCTCTAACACAGACACCACACAGTTGAGGATTCCCACCATCACACCCAACCGTCTATCCAGGACCTCTGCAAAATAATGCTGGGCACCTGCAAGATCATGGATGTTGTCAAGTACAGCAGAATAAGTGGCCCTCTGGAGGCTCAGACTTTGTCTGGTGTAACATTCCATACATGCCTGTGCCTCCATAATGGCCTGAAACATGTGTCTGGTGACACCTGCTGTGGCACTTCTGCCAGGGGCATGATGGTCAGCAGCCCTCCTATGAGCACCCCTGTACATCAGCTTGTGTGGTACCTCACTGGTCATCCGGCTATGGCTGCTGTGTACAGACACACTTGCCATATTCCCCACACTGTTCTGTCCCATGCCACCACCCACCAACTGTCTCTCATCTATGGCCACTGGTGATGGGGTATGTATGGGCATTGTGACTGTGTGCGGGGATGGGGGGATAAAAGTGGGATGTCAACTGATGGCACAGCTTCAGCCCCTGACAACTCTGCATGTGCCTCACCATACCTATCATCATTGTCAGAGTCTGTATGGACACTATCATCAGTTTGTCTGCAGGATGGACCCTGACCCACCTTGCCACCTGTGAGGGGAAAACCAAAAATGTAATTTAAGTCCTGTACATTATTGCTTATCTCTACACACACTCACTCAAACACACACACACACACACACACACACACACACACACACACACACACACACACACACTTACAGATGAGGTGGCACAAAGATGTTACACAGACCTCTCATTACCCAACAGTCAGCATTCATGACATATGACGGTCAACAGCAGGCACTGCAGCTATACTCAGTCCTTGTTGCCAACATTATACATCTCTGTGATACATGAGTTGTGTTAGTAGGTGATGCCCCTTTCATGGAACACACTGCACCCATATACACAGTATTGCTGTGCACCAGTACAGCACCCCAGCAGCATGTACTGTGCACCACACCTCATGAGTGCACACACTATCGTTAAATGTGTATATGTGTGGCAGTTATGTTTGTTCTGTTGCTCAAAACCCCTATTTGTTTGTCTGACACATACCTGGGATGATATGAGGACTGATGTCAATACTTAATGTCTGACCTCTGATTTGCAGATCTCATCATCAGCAGTGCATGTATGAGCAATAAAATCTGATTACACTGACAACCTTCAAAGGTTAATGTGGATATGAGGAGTGTACACACCCTTGTTGACATGCCATCCTTTTCCATGATATGCAAAGGGGCCACAATGCTGCATATGTTAACATTACACACACCTGATATGTGACATATGACCTGTGCAATCAAATGCAGTATCAAACAAATGTGTTAGTCATGCAAATGCTGAATGAAATGCACAAATGTGGGTTGCATAAGTGTGCATGCCCTTAACACAATGGTTTGTTGCAGCACCTGTTAAGTGAACTATAGCAGTCACTATTCCTGGAAGGGGTATACTAGCATGTCTCATCTTCACTTTACATTATTTGTTCACTCTGCCCTACAAATGTCCCCTAACTCAGCCGGATTGCAAGGTCAGCTCATGTGCACAGCCCTTAGAGGTCACAGAGTGCCTTCACTATTGCTGTGGAGTCAGAGTTATGTCTGGCACAATTCATGACCTTGACTGTGTTCAGATACAGCCATTCTTAGCGAGCCTTGGATGTATGTTTCAGTTCACTGTTGTGTTTCAGGATGACACCCCTCCCCATCCTCAGCCTTATTGCAAATGCTTGACAACTATGGGCCACACATGAATGCTATTTTTCAGTGTTCCAAATTCAAAATGCCATGTCTAGTGGCCTAGTTCCTGTTAATGAACAGCAAACCTAAAGGTATACACTGGCACCAGCAAGATAAAAATAGGGATGGTGGGCCTGAAGTTGCATGTGGTTTTGCTTATGTACCACATGTATCCCTATTAATACTGCCTGTATGTTTCAGCCTTGCTCTCAGTACATCATTACACATTGCAACACATGCCTTTGGGAGAGTTGATGTTATGCATATGCTACTTGTAGAGAGCCCTGGATGATGTTTCCTGTGGAACAACTCTTCTATCTGATTACCCTAACCCATAGGCCGCACTTATGCAGATTGCAGGAGATTGTTGAAACAGGTACTGCACAGGCAGTACTTGCTAGACATTCCTGCAAGTCCCTCAGCATTGCTGCATGTTTCTGGGCAGCCTCTGTGACCAGTTTGCAACATGTGTTGTTATCTGTCTAGGATGGGCATCTGTTTATTTTCTACTTTAATGTTGTTCCATACTTCATACACACATACATGACTGTCTGCACTGTTTGCCATGGTATATGCAATGGTGAGGTAAGGCTACTTCTCCCACTCCTGAGTGCTACTTTTGGATATGGGATCCATTCCATGGTTTGTAAGATGTGTGCAAGCCATGGCCGCCTTTGTTGCAGGTGAGTGGGCAAATGTCATGGACATACTTCTCGGACAGCAGACCATTACTTGGTGTGACATTGAGGCCCTGTACTTGACGGAAGGTGTGTACTCAAGAAGAGTGAATGCTGTCAGTACTTCAAAAGCTGCTTACACAATATGTTAGTTGGAGTGTGTGCACACATATGCTTCCAGTGTTTAAGGTATGTATTCCCCATATTTGTTGTCGTAACATAGGATTCCATATTACACATTCATTGCTCATGTTAGGATCACATTACAGGTTGTAAAATGTGTGGAATGTGGTATTGTGATTTGCCGTTGTTTAGATCAGGAACAGTTGCCGTTGTAAGAGTGGTGTATACACTGTTGTAGCCACTGTACAAGGGTAATGTTTCAGACATGTCCCTACTGTAGGCCATTTGTCCCACCATTATGTTCATCTATGTCCACACATCTTACACTGACAGGTTGTTAGGTATACTGCAGGACTCTTACATCCCCTTCAGATATGCCACCATGGTGACCACTGTGATGCAGAACAGTTAACAGCAACAATAACTGAACATGTAGAGCATGCATTATGGGTAGGTGTGTTAAATGTGTGCATGGCAAATGCCATGGCCATAACATGGCCGATGTATTGGCAAACCTGAACAAAACAACTCCATACTCACCAGCTACAGGCTGCTGCCCCAATTGTATACTAGAGGGACCTACATAGTTGTGTGAGAGATGTAATGTCAGTAGCCACACCTGTGACATTGGTACAGGGTGGGAGCAGCATTTCAGTACATCAACTGTACAAACCCACAATACTAGATATTATGCACATCTGTTCATTACTACACTGCAGCAACAGACTATCATATCTGACATATGTATGTAGATACTTTACAGATGAAGATAGATAAGCAACAGTGGTCTACTAGTGTTCCCTGGGGCTTTACCTGCACACTCCTCATCTATTGTGTTGGTGGCACCCACCTCCACAATGCTATCTTCAGGTTGCTGGCTTGGCGGGCGGGATCCCCAAGGCTGGCGAGCAGCTCCTCAACATGTGTCAGTGGGGGCTGGATGGCATGATCCTCACCTGTGGCTAGCTGGTCCATACTAACTGCAGCAGCATGCTGACGGGTGTGGCAGATCAGATTGGTGCACCACTGCCGCACCTGCTCATAACTGAGGTTATGCAGGCTGACATCATTTACCCTGTGGACAAGCTCATTCAACAGGGCGGTCGTCTCTTGCAGATCATGGGGCCTGCATGCAAATAGAGTGCCATGATGTAGCATGATGAAGTGTATAATGACATCATTTTACTGGGGTGTATATGCAGGGAGCCATTCCTGGGACATTGTACCTGGAAGACATAAACAGGAAAAAAGGTCAGAGGACCTCATACTGCAAGGATATATAAGTTGTTAATTGACATCTCTCTCTCCCCCCACAATATCTGCAACAATAATCTAAACACACAAATCAATGGGTATGTTTACACTAGTCCTACTGTTGGGACATATGTCCTAATGTTCAACAAATATTGAAATGTGCTTCTATTAATGTTCCATGTTGAAACACTATCATTGGTAGCCTGTTGCTATCAATGTAACCTGCATTGTGGTTGCATATATGCATGTGTTCTGTTTGCTATGCAACTGTTCCAAATCTGGTGTTTTGGGTTAATGGGAATATCTATGCATACTGTTATAACTAATCCTGGATTGTGTTGACTATTACTAACCCAAATATGTTCTAAAACTGCAACACCATAGCACGTTTGGGAAAGTGGTTCCCAGCGGACCCACCAATCCCACCTCATCTGGCTGTGGCACCAGGCCGCAGCACATCTGGGATCCACACTGGAACATCCTCATACTTTGGGTGAAACTGCCTCAGGGGATGAGGCTCATTTCCTCCTCCTGGAGTGGGCACGGACAGGATCCTGTCACCTGAAGTCAGGTCTGGCATCTGGTATGTAGGGAGCTTCACAGAGAACTAGGAGATCTGCTACACCAGCTTGAGGGTCAGCCTGCCCATCCTGCTCAGCCCCATTCATGGCCATCTTCAGGAATGTGAAGGTGCAGTGGTGACTGCCCATGGGTGGGGACCTCAGTCCCACTGTTTCCATTTTAGGGCTCATGGGCTTCTGATTTCCAAACACCCCTCCCCGTCCAAGGTGTTTACCCCACATGTGTCATATACCTCCCTTGTATGCTGTCTTGTCTGTCTTTTCTGTCTTCTCACCCAGCCTACCTCCCCAAATATACCTACTATCCTTCCCCAACATCCCACTCTCACCTTAAAAAAAGGCCAATCTGTTCATAAAATAAAATTGCCCCATACATAACTGTCCATTTCACACATGTGTCTACTGGACACATGTAATCTGATCTAATTGGCTTCATAACACATTATCATTGTCCCCAGTCCTCTGTCAGGGGTTTGAGTGTCCAACTATACCTCCAAATTCAGTATATATGCACAGCTGTTGCTGTAGAAGAAATGGACAGCTATGGACCTTCCCTACACACATCCTGCACATCCCTAGCTACTTTCTCTGTTGTCTTTCCCTCTTTGTGCCCCCTTTTTAACCACTTTCCTATCACCCTTTTTTCTTTTCTTTTAAAGAAATTAGCATGGGAATAAGCAGGAATAAGCACTTTTAAGCAGCAGTAAGCATATTTAAGCCTGTTTGTTTGACGCTAAGCAGTTCCTACACAGTTTAAGCACTTTCAGGCTTACTGTCTGTAAGCATATTTAACTGGAAGTTAGCCTTGCTTACCGCCGCGCAAACCCGCTTACAATTGCTTAAAAGTGCCTTAATCACTCTGTATCCAACAGCCCTTGTTCTGCCCAGCAACAAAATAATCAGCCCTTGCAAGTCTCAAACCCAGGACCCTACACACTATAGCCACAGCGATTTACTACTAAGTCATCTGTGCTGTAGATATGCGTGATGTTTTTTCAAACATATCATGCAGCACAGTCATTCAACAGTAGGCAAAATGTATATGTATATATATATATATATATATATATATATATATATATATATATATATATATATAGTTTATATTAGATATTCGAATGCTTAAAGGTGCGAATCACTAAAGAACGAACTTTAGTGATTTAACGCTTAAATGTTTGAATATACATAAAAATGAAAGTAAAAAAGAAAAACTAAAGGGTGTAAGCAGGAGGGCAAGCCCCCCACACCCCATGACTTAAATATACCAACTCCAAGATCGCGCTACAGTGCAGGAAATGGGAAATTTTCTGTTTCCGCATTGTAGCACACTGAAGTACGATCTTGCAGTTGGTATATTTAAGTAGTAGGGGGTGTGTGGGGTGCAGCCCACAATGTGGGGGGTGCAGGGGGCTTGCTCCCCACTTAAACCCTTTACTTTTTCTTTTTTTTTGAATATTCTTTTTATAGATATTCAAACTTTTAAGCATTGAATAAGTTCGTTCTTTAGTAATTCGAACTTTTAAGCGTTTGAATATCTACTATAGACCATATATATATATATATATATATATATATATATATATATATATATATATATATATATATATATGTATACATATATATATATACATATATACATATATCTATATGTATATATGTATGTGACATGTATGTATATATATAGATATATATATATATATATATATATATATATATATATATATAAAACTGTATATAAATATGGAGAGATATATATGGAGTGCATTTGGACATCGGATCCAAACTCTGAACCTCTCACTTGAAAACATCTGACCAAAGGCACTGTAAATGGGGATGAAGGGGCCAAAAATAGGGATCTCTTGTAATTATTGCCATTATCCCTTCCTCCACAGCTGAACTGTTCTGCCTTGCAACAAAATAGAGCATCACATGTGGACAAAGCCTAACATTAGGGGGGAAATATAGGGACAGATTTTAGATATGCCTATTACAAACCAGGTCTATATTATCTAATCGAAGATTTTTAACTTCGAACACCATATGGCTGACACCATATGGTCGAAGTTATTAAACTTTGAATTTGTAAAAAAAAATAAATAAGACACTAAATCCTAAACTAAGGGTTGTCTGCACCCACCATACCCCCCCCCCGTTCTTTAAATATAAGAACTCCAAGACTGCACTATAATGCAGTAAAGGGAAGATTTCCATTTACTGCACTGTAGTGCGATCTTGGAGTTGGAATATTTCAAGAGCGGGGGGTGTGGGTGATCTTTTTTTCTTTTTATTTTCCCGTATTTGAAGTTTTCTACTTCAACCATATGGTGTCGGCCATATGGTGTTTGAAGTTAGAAATCTTCGATTAGATAATATAGACCCTTACAAACCTATGAAGTTTGTGCATGATACATTTTATATTATCATGACTGTTCTGAAGGTGGTGAGGTCGGAAACTCATGTGTCTGTCATGATTTCATTACTTCTACCTTCATCTATTTGCCAGACTAATATAGATGTTTGGAGGAACAGAACAAACATTATGATGGCTTAAATCTTGACATTCTGTGCAGATCTGCACAGCTGACAGGTATGGACCACTGCCCACAGTGTCAGATGCTATGTCCATAGCAGTTGTTTAACAGGACATCATTACAGCAAGTCTTGATGGCACATATAAATCTTTTCAAAATCATCCATCCCGTTATTGCAGACCAAGTACTACATTCAATTACATGCTGACATGTTTCACATACCTGTTTTATTATTATGCTCTTTTCTGTGTTCTAGTTGATGTCTTCCTTGTTTGGTTTTGTTTTTTTGTTTTTTTTAGTATTATTTTTGTTTTTTCCATTTTTTTTTATTTCTTTCTCTCTCTCTATCTCTCTCCACTTCGGGGATCAAGCTGGTTTGAATAGATTTCAGCATGGCTTTTGCAGGTGATGCACATGATCAGGTGATGGCCTCTGCACCAGTTGGTGTTCCCCACTTGCTAATTGCTTGCAGGCAGCTGTGTAGTTCTTCCAATAGCCAATGTTATAGCAACCCAGTACTATAAATGAATACATTATGTGGGCATTGTCCCTTTACCTTTCCTGTATGAAAGACACCCTTCCTGTGTGTGGGCAGCAGTGTTACAAGCAGTAGGCAGCAATACCTCTTACAACAGGACTTGTGAACACAGGTCAACTACATGTTTGTATAAGGTTCCAGACCTAGGGACAG
The DNA here is from genome assembly GCF_019279795.1 of Protopterus annectens. Taxonomy (NCBI): domain Eukaryota; kingdom Metazoa; phylum Chordata; order Ceratodontiformes; family Protopteridae; genus Protopterus; species Protopterus annectens. Next base: position 1,458,864,525 of record NC_056739.1, read on the forward strand.
TGTGTCAGTATTGCTGTTATATGCATTGAATACTGCTAGTTTTACACGGTTTTTGTGTACATGCTAGTTACACATGGAATGCAGTCTGTCTGCATAGCTCTCAACTATGGGCCTCTCCACATGATGGCCAGAAGATTGGATGTTATGTTTTGTCTGTTCCCCACACAGGTCTTGTCCCTGACATATCAGTGGCATTATCTCCGTTGATTGCTATCAGTACATGGCAACATCCATTTGTGTTCTGACTTCATATTCCTGAGTAAGGGTATGTTGCAAACAATCCTGGGTACTTAGATAGTATGGCAACCAGATAGTCGCATACTTCAACTGTGCCAAGGGCGTGAAGCACAGAAAGGGGTTATACAAAGTCTTTATTGGTGATGAGAAAGTTTGAATTAGTTTCAGGAAGACAAACAGTTTAAAAAATTGTCTTCCTGATTTGCGTGCATTACAGACGCAGGCTTGATTTCTCATGGCTGCTATCATTTTAAGAAATGTAATGTGCAAGTACCGATTTCCTCCACATTGTAAAAAGGGTATAACAGCCAGTTTTAAATTCTGCGTCAAAATTCACAAATGTCCTTTATTAGGAAAATGCAGAGTAAATGGGATGAAATCCTTTACAATGAGCTTCTCTAGTTTCCTGGATTCCATATTTACCAGACTTTTTCTTCTTTTTTAACATATATGTAGTTGGGCACACTGATACTTCTCAAGTGTCCAGATGTATGAATCATGTTTTTAAAGTGTTCTTGCCAAAACTGATTTCTGAATCATCATCGAGTCTTAATGTCAGTAAATAATGGGGTTGTGGTCAGCCTTGTTTGATTTAGGCAGTGAACATGAAAGGAAACAAAAAAGGGAAGATTTGTGCCAGCTTTGCAAGCTGCTTGCGAGAACACGTAATGTCAGCAATACTACTTCGTATAGGATTACATTGTCTAAGTATCGATAGAAATTACCTGTGTATGTATGCAACTTACTGTGTTCCTGAAACTTAACCAGTGTAAACTAGCAGTAGAAAAAAACTTTGAAGATAACTTCTGAGTCTTACATGCAGTCGTTGCAGTTGAGGTATGCGAATTTCATGACCTCAAACATCTGGTTGCGATAATACGTAAGTACCCAATCCTGTAATGCCAGCAATTTTCACAGTGTATAACAGCAATATTTCAAATATGGCCCTGCGTTTCAGCTTCTGTCCTCCACCTATATACCAGGTTTTGTCCAGATGTCATGCAGTAAGAGGTTGATAGGTAATGGTCTATCATTATTTTGTGCTGACATTCCTTCTATCATTCCAGTGATGTTGTGGACTCCCACACAAATTGTGGGGTAGGGTCTATATATATAAGGGCTACAGCTGGACAAAACATGTGTGACCCTGTACAGTCTGGAGGTCAGTGTATGGAGAACACTGTTATATGCCCTTGTAAAACATTTTATGGGGGAGGGGTATTAAATGCTTTTAATCTAGGCTGTTACAACATATGAGGGATATCAGTAATAAGATACATTAAGGTACCTGGCTGTACATTTTCATACGTTACGCCATGGGAACAGTGGTGGGCTAGAGCTTACTGTCTTACACACAGTTCTGTTTGTCAGTGTGATAGTGACATTTTAAGTTAAGCATTGTTATGTAACAGATACATTTACATTGTGACAACTAATACTTTTCCCCCAAGGATTGAGTACAGAGTGTAATTGGAGGTTGTTGAACTGCATCTGTAATTAAGTGTTGATTGATTCTTATCTTCAAGGAAAGTGTGCTTTTTACTGTTGTATTACTTGAAGGCTTTAGCCTAGACAGCAAAGTATGTTATGTTTTGCAGATTACCGTATCATATATTTTCTTTGAGAGTTGAATTAATCAGTTGTTATGTATTTCAAACACCTAAATTCTATAAGAAATTGCATAAACAACTGAAATGGTACACAAATAAACATTTCTATGTATGCAAACTGTGTGCGGGGTCAGGTCCTTTGCATTGTGTGTGGGTATATGTTTCATGCAATAATTCTCATTTGTAGGAAAGAATCAGACACTGGCCATTTGAAAAGGCGGCACCTGTAGGAATAATGGTCATTTGATATGCTGTGCACCCTCTATATATCCTCTCTTTATATATAGCTATAAATATGTATGTATTTATATATGTATGTGTGTGTGTGTGCATATATATATATATATATATATATATATATATATATATATATATATATGTGTGTGTACGTATATATGTGTGTGTGTGTGCATATGTATCATTAGAATGTTTAGTGCTTCCACATTGTACATTGCCTATGGTAGACTGACTGTTCTCCATGACGTTAGAGAAATCATCCCAACATCATACAGTTAAGATGGCTTACTGGTAACTTGTTGTGGCTATGTTGTGCAGGGTCCTGCATTCAAGACTTGCAAGTGCTGGTAATTTTGCTGCAAGGCAGATACATTCAGCTGTGGAGGAAGGGATAATGGCAATAATTACAAGAGATCCCTATTTTGGGCCCCTTCACCATCATTTACACTGCCTTTGGTCAGATGTTTTGCAGTGAGAGGTTCAGAGTGTGTATCTGATGTCTGAATGCAATATATATATATATATATATATATATATATATATATATATATATACACATGTATGTCTACATATATATATATATATATATATATATATATATATATATATATATATATATATATATATGTGTGTGTGTGCGTGTGTGTGTGTATGTGTATACATATATAAATACATTTTTCCTGTTGTTGAATGACTGTGCCGCATGATATGTTTGAGAAAACATCAACCTTGTCTACAGCTCAAATGGTTTTGTGGTAACTGGCTGTGCCTATGGTGTGCAGGGTCCTGGGTTAGAGACTTGCAAGAGGTTGATTAATTTGTTGCTGGGCAGAACAAGGGCTGTTGGATACAGAGTGATTAAGACACTTTTAAGCAGTTGTAAGCGGATTTCAGTGGGTTTGTGCAGTGGTAAGCAATCCTAACTTCTGGTTAAATATGCTTACAGACAGATAGCCTGAAACTGCTTAATCTGTGTAGACACTACTTAGCACTGCACAAGCAGGCTTAAACCCGCTTGCTACTCCTTAAAAGTGCTTACTCTCACTTACTCTCATGCTAATTTCTTTAAAAGAAAAGAAAAAAGGGGTGCTAGGAAAGTGGTGAAAAAGGGGGCACAAAGAGGGAACGACAATAGGGAACGTAGCTAGTGATGTGCAGGACAGCTGCAGGGAAGGTCCATAGCTGTCCATTTCTTCTACAGCAACAGCTCGAGATATATACTGAATTTGGAGGTAGATTTTGACACTCAAACCCCTGAGAGAAGGGTAAGGACAACAATAATGTGTTGTGAAGCCAGTTAGACCAGATTACATGTGTCCAGTGGACACATGTGTAAAATGGACAATATGTATGGGATGAAATTTTTGAGGGGAACAGATTGCCCTTTTTTTAAGGTGAGAGTGGGATATTGGGGAAGGATAGTAGGTATATTTGGAGAAGTAGGCTGGGTAGGAAGACAGACAAGACATCATAAAGGGGCAGTATATAACACATGTGGTTGGTAAACACCTTGGACAGGGAGGGGTGTTTGGAAATTGGAAGCCCATGACCCCCCAAATGGAAACAGTGGGACTGAGGTCCCCACCCATGGGCAGTCACCACTGCACCTTCATGGCCCTGAAGGTGGCTTTGCTGAGAGCTGAGCAGAAGGGGTAGGCTGACCCTCAAAATGTGCCATGTGGCCCTCAAGCTGGTATAGAAGATCTCCCAATTCTTTGTGGAGCTCCTTACGCACCAGACACCAGATCTGACTTTGGGTGACAGGATCCTGTCTGCACCTGCTGCCAGGGGGGAAGAGCCCCGTCCCCTGAGGTGGTTCCACCTGAAGGTGGTGCAGGACCAGTGGACAAGGAGGTCCCATGCTGGGTCCCAGATGTCCTTGGGCCCGGGGCCATGGCCAGGTGAGGTGGGAGAGGTGGGTCCGCTGGGACCGGCATTCCCAAATGTGTTATGGTTTTGCAGTTTTTGAACATATGTGGGTTAGTAATAGTCAACACAATCCAGGATTAGTTATAACATCATGCATAGGTATTCCCATTAACCCAAAACACTAGATTTGGAACAGTTGCATAGCAAACAGAACACATGCATATATGGAACCACAGTGGCCATTACAATGGCATGCAGGTTACACTGATAGCAACAGGCCGCCAATTATAGTATTTCAACATAGAACATTAATAGAAACACAATTCAATATTTGTTGAACAATAGGACATATGTCCCAACAGTAGGTTTGGTGTAAACATAACCATTGATTTGTGTGTTCAGATTATTGTTGCAGATATGGTGGGGGGATGTCAATTAACTACTTATATATCCTTGCAGTACTCACAACTTTAATTATTATTGCTCTAATCATTACTCTACAGGTATTATTACAATACCCTATGGCATGGCCAGCCTTAGGCATAGGCGAACTAGGCAACCACTTAGGGCACCATACAGGCCGGCCTCATAAGAGGCTCAAAATCGCAAAACAAACCAAAGTTAAAAAGTGAAACTTTCTTCACTTTTTAACATGCGCCCAATGCCCGCTTGTACACAGTAGCATTGCACCCTCCCCCCACGACTGATGACACGAGCACACAGCAATAGAACGCCCCCTCCCTACATTGTTCTTCCACCCCCCCCTTGCATGATGTATGTATGAGTGGCTGCTGTTGTCCAGCATTACTTAAAAGCATCCAGTCAGTGATACTTTTGTATTAGTGACGTCCCTGGCTACTTCCAATTGACAGTATATAATGTAGCTCATGCCCGCCTCTCATTCTTTCCTTCATGACAAGCTAGAGGCAGGCACATCCATTGGCTGATATTTGCTTCCTGAATTTCTTATGGACTGCACGGCGTAGTGGATCATTGGCGGCCTGGTTTGTTTCACCACGCAGGCTCCCAACTGCGGATCTACTTTTATTTTATTTTGGCAATTTTCTTCACCACTTGTTGCTTATTTTGGTAAGGTAAGTTGATGCTGCAGCCTGCACTTGCTTAATTTGTCTGTACCATAAAATTTACATTCTCCGTCAAAGCTTTAGCTAGGGTAGGGTAGACTAGAGCAGAGGGGATTACTGCCCAGGGTACTAACTGGTAGGTGTTATGATTGGACACTGTTGAAGAGGTACTTGACTGTTCCCTGCAATTCAGAAGTGGGATTACTGGTTGTAGTTAATTGAGTTTATGTGGTGATAAATCATTTAAGCAGCCTCATTGTAATACTGCAGCTGTTTATATTATTTCAAAGACTGAAGTAAGTGTGTGTAAGTGCGTGTGGGGGGAGGGGGGCAGCTCTTGTATTGTCAACTCATCATCTTTTTTTGTCCTCAGCCTTGGAACATATGTTTTTTTTTCTCATTAGCTTGGGCTGGGGAGGGGGGACTCTGGTGGTATTATCCTGGACCCAATTACCCCACGTGCAGCACTGTTGCCTGCAGCAGAAATAAGACTGACACACAAATAAGGAAATAAACTATGAGGCACTTAACCCTGTAGAATAATGAACACTCAAGTAATGAGTAGCATGCATATTGTAAAATACTGCAAGTTCCTGCATGTTGTTAAGTGGAAGAGACACTAATTCAAACTGTGAGCCAGGTAAAATGAGCTTACTGCAGCAGTGGAGTTTGAAATTTACTGAAGTTCCAGAGTTACTAGTCAAGTAGTATACAACCAGCCAAAGTCAAAACAGACACACACATTTCATTTAAATAAGTCATACAAAAACATTTATTTTCTACACTTGGGACAGAGCAGTACTGATGCAGGTGATGTGAGCTGTGCAAAACTGCTAAGCTCTCTGTTGTGTTTTCACCCAGTGGTATCCCAATTACAATACTTTAATCAATGCAGCCATGGAGAACTTTTTTACATTCATTCATGTTTTATTATAGTTTAAAAATCTATGCATTGATAACTCTTTTAATCCAACAGTACAGTATGAAGTGCAGTTTAAAACAATAGTAGAAAAAAAATTTGCTGAACAAAATGTTTAAAAAAAATGAGGTTTTCATTGCATAGTTGTCCTGAGACTTGATGGCTACTGACAGTTGTGAATTATTTTTTTAGTAGTATGTCATCTACTTTGTCTGCTCTTATAATCAGGCTTCAAACTGTATTATCAGGTTGATACTTTTTAGTTTTAACCAGTCACATTTCAGGATTTACAGAACATATTCGAAAGCAATTTATTTTCCCATTGCGTCATGCTACCCAGCTTGAACTAATGTTTGCTTTTTTTCTGTCCAAAATTAATGCTGGTATACTGCTGTAATTTATCATATGGGAAGAGCCTTCTCATTTATGGTAAGCCATTAACCGTGCTATCTTTGTGTCATAGTTTCATAGGTGGTTACTTGGCTAATGACCCAATAACCTTTACAAGCGTAGGCATGTTTATCCCAAGTTAACCCAATTAGCAATACATAGGTGAGTGAAGTTCATGGAGGTATGAGCCTAATGCCTGCCTATGTCCATGAGAAAATGGACATGACCCCAGGAGTGAACTTGCGATTACCCATTCATTGATCTAAGTTGTGCTTGTAGAGGGTCAGAGAGGGGCTTTGTTTCACATGAATGGAAAGCTTGTTCCAGAGAATGGGTAGTTTCAGGGGGAGGTATCTGTCTCACCAGCATGATTTGTTCATATCCGTGGCTAGGTTAAGATTCCCGGAGCAAGTGACCCTCATGTGGCTTGATTTGTGAATGTGTAAAATTTCCATCAGGCTCGGGTCAGAGACTACCCTGTAAGCAAGACACAGATCACCCTTTAGTAGCCTGTAGGAGACAGAATCCAGTGATAGGGCTTTCGGTCTTTCCACTTACGACGTGGTTTTGCATCTGTCTGGTGAGGTACATGCAAAAGGCTGCATTGTACTGAAATGGTCTGATGAGGGATGAGCATAATGGAATTATAATGTCCTTGCATCTAGATGCCGAGCTTTTATATAGGACATCCTCACCACTGTAGGTAACATGGTGGTCGAAGTTTAGATTATCAGTCTGAGTACCCGGGTCTCGTACTCTACTCTTGGGTGGGGGGTGCTGTCTGTATTGTAAATAGCAGGGATGATAGCTTTCCCAAAGGGAATAATTACACATTATTTTGCATTTAGCTTCAGTCCATGGCTTTGGCACCAATCATTAGTCTGTGTTAATCCTTTCTGTAGTACCACTGGGGGACTCTGTGACTGCACCCAATTTGCAGTCATCGGTGAACTTGGTCAGCTACAGGCCATCCATGTTTGCCTAGACTTCTGAGAAATAAATTCTGAACAGTAAAAGGCCCAGCATGGAACCCTGTGGTACAACACTTTTGCTAGATGTGAATTTACTCACTTTGACAGTATGTGTCTGGTTGGTGAGCCATTTGGCTACCCATCAGTGACGTAAGGGTTTATTCCCAATTGATTGAGTTTGTCCATAATACCTATATAATACGTGCTCCCCTATGTTAGTGAGCATTATGTCCAGAATATTTGAGCCCCTCTTTGGTGTGCTGACTAACTGTTCCAGGGCATTTGCACTGGCTAGGTCCAAGAACCATGGAGCAAGCAGATTTGTGGTCATGTATTTTCCCCAGTTGATGGTAGGATAATTAAAATTGCTAGTGAGTATGGTGTTGGGCTACATGGTAAGTGACGCCAGTAGGTCCAGGTATGCAGAATCTTTTTCCTGGTTCATTGTGGGACCTGTAGCTAGTGAAGATGTGGTAGGGGATATTGCCTATTGTTTAATTGGACTTGGAGTAGTTTGAGAGAGTCATAGAGGAGACAGGTGCAAGACCATCTGTGGCATAGCAGTGTGGTCTGTCAACCATGTCCTCCCAAGCTGACAGATATTGGATCCCCTTGCACTGACACCAGAAGTTAAGCCAGTTGTTAAAATCAATCATTTTTTGTTGGTATTGTGGCATCCTCTTTGGTGATGGCAAAATGCTGCTCAAAGCTAGGCTCATACCTGCCTGAGACACACAAACTAAGAGCTCAGGCATATCTGTATGCATGTAGTTCAGTGAGGTATGTCTCCGGTCATGCACACCTACATGGACTATGACAGAGTTATACTGGTACTTGTGGTAAGCGCTTGAGTGACTTGATTGATCCTGGCACCTGATAAGCAGCTAACTGTAACCTTGCCCTTATCCAACCTGGTGAGGGGGACATCCGTGCGCAGGTTATTTACTTGTTGTAACCAAACCACCGACCAGGAGAAGAATATTTGTTATGAAAGGGAAATGTTTGGATAGCAATTTATTTACAGCTTTTTCTTCAGTGCTGAGAAGAGTTAATTGTGAAGAAATTGTGTGTAGTGTTCCTGGCTGGCAACTTGTTTCCTGCCCAGATGTTTAGGGAATGCAGTGCATCACATTTAATGGATCACACCAGTAGTTTGTTCTGTAGTGTTTAATAATTATTCATTCACATTTGATTTATTGTTAAACCACTGTTTTAAGCATGAGGCGGATAGAAGTTTTAACATTTCACACAGATGTTTTTTAAAAATGTTTTAAATGTTAGCATTTATATGTTTAACTTGGATGTGCATTATGGTTGTATATCAAGTAGTATAAAAAAGGCTAAGTGGCCAAGATCACACTTTTGACTGGTCTGCGACAGGGAAGTTGGGGTTTAGTGGAGAGAGTGAATTCTTTGGACTGCTGGGCTGGGCTGGGGAACCTAAGGCATGTGAAATAAGTGGGCCAGAGTGATATATTTTCTAGGGGGCATAACAGTATTATGAAAAAAAGAAATCACTAAAAGTATGAATACATTTCCTTCCTCTTCCTTACAGTTTTCTAGAGGAGGAATCTTGTAATATAGTGATTCATTTCTGTTACATGCTATGGAAAATAAGTTTAGCTGTACAGTCATGAGTTAACGGGTTACATGAGACTAGCTTGGATTCTGCTGTCACTGGTATATAATTTTATATATTTGTTATGTAGAATGTGTATGCAAAAAGTGTGGTTCAAATATTTATCCGGTACGGTAGTTCTATCTTTGAGTCAGGAAGGACTGTAGAAGAATTTCAAGTGGCAGTATTTAAACTTATAACAGTGAATTTTGCTGTAAAGCAGACTGTTTAAAAGTTTTCACGTTTCATGTAGCAGGTACTATTTTGTTAACAGTTTACTTATTTTGACTAGTAACTGAAAATGTTAAACTGATGTGTATCTGTGTTTTTTTCCATTATACATATGAGCGCATAATATAACAGTTCTAGGCAAAATCTACAATTTGGAATTAAAATGCATGTTGACCCCAGTCTTCCTGCTCACATTTCAGGTCTGTTTCAATCAGCAGTAATTGTATGCTGAATGTATGACCAAACTAAGGGCACTGCAATGTTTGATTTAGTTTTATGTGCTTTAATACAAAACTTATGCCTTTTACCTTATACCTCAAGTCACTGCCAAAGTAGTTGGTAACTTTTATTCTCAGTGTTAGAATGCTTTGCTGGTCTGCAAAAGTTGCATGCAGTTGGATGGATCTTTTAGTAGCTTTTGACTGAGTTAGCCATACAGTCTTGTATCACACTTGAAATTGGTACTTGTACTTACTAAATGAAGTGAGACTTAATAAAAAGTGTGTCTAATTTCTGTATGCTATGATTTTGATTCCAGAGTATGGATTTACTGAATGTTCACATGCTGTAACACAGAATACAAAGCAGTCCATCATATGGATGGATGTATAGGTATAGATGGATGTATAGGTACTGCAGTTTGCTTTCACTTCATCCCCATTTCCTTTCGTCAATGGTTAATCCTTTTCAGCGTTTCCTACACTGCTTGTTGGGCACCAGAGGTGTATATAGAGGTGTATATAGAGGTGATTTTGTTTTTAAACCTTTGTTTACACATGGTCCGACTTGGAATGAGACCAATTTTCAGTTGCCTGGGGAGTTTATTAAGGAGCATTCAGCCTTCAATTGCAGTCTTAAGGTGTGACAGTATGACTGGTTTTTCATGCATTTAAACATTGAAAGAACTGAAGTGGGGTTTGTGGGAGTGGCCACTATATGGGTGTGGCTCAAATAGGGGTGTGGCTTGAATATGGTGTGGGTGGGGCTTAAGGGGTGCCAGAGCAGTACTTCACCTAGGGCGCCATTTCAGCTAAGGCCAGCCCTGCCCTATGGCCTTGGTTTGTGCAGTGGTATGTTTGTACACAGTGTATACTTCAACAGTCTTATAGCTAAATTCTACATCTCTTACCTGGTAAACATGTGGAGGGAATGTTTGTTAACACTACCTGACTGTTTCTACACATATTCTCAGATTCCCAGTTAATATTATGCACATACCTCTCAATCTCTTAATTCACACACTCTGGGCAAAGCTTGACAACATGTGGGTACAAATAGGGAGATATTTTGAATATTGTTCTCATAAACTTGGAGAGTTGCTAGAGTAACAGGATTTATTTTAATATACATTTTCTGAAGGTTTTGAGGTCTGAATATCAAATGTTTGTCATTATTTAGTTATTACAATTCTGAGATCATCCCACTGATTTGCCAGGGGGACAAAGGAACAGGCAGAAAATATGAGCCAATTATCTGGACATTCTGTCAACATCTGTACAGTTGAGAGGTATGGTTATGCATACAGTTTACTACCACTTCTTTGATTTGAACCATGGCTGTGTCTGCTAAACTACAACAATTTAAGCTTCATCAGGGTGTGCTATTTGGATATTGCTGTCTATTTCTTTGGTGTTTTCTGTCTAAGTCTCACTTGATTGTACAATCTGACCTTGTAATTACAACAGTCTTATACAGGCATTCCTAGACATATTTTTATGTAGCCAGTGTGAGAAACAGTGGTTGACACAATAGTACTATTCTGATATCAGATGTTGGTGAATGCTACATGTCAGGCCATACAATACCAGAGTAAACACTACCAGTCCAGGATTTAAATCTTTATTGCCAGGCAGTTACAGTTTTCTTATCTGACAGACCTGTGGGGGGAATGTTTGTTAATATTACCTGACTGTTTCTACACATATTCCCAGATTCCTAGTTAATATTATGCACATACCCCTCAATCACTTAAAGCAAGCACTCTGGACAAAGCTTGACAAAATGGGAATACAAATAGGGACATATTTTTAAATATTGCTCTCATAAACATGGAGAGTTGGTAGAGTGACATGATTTCTTTTAATATACATTTTCTGAAGGTTTTGAGGTCTGAAAATTAAATGTATGTCATTATTTAGTGACTACAATTCTGAGATCATCCCACTGATTTGCCATGGGGACAGGGGAACAGGCAGAAAATATGAGCTAATTATCTGTACATTCTACAAAAATCTGTACAGCTGAGAGGTATGATTATGCATACAGCTTACTACCACTGCCAGGATTCGAACCATGGCTGCTTCTGCTAAAAATACAACAATTTAATTTTCATCAGAGTGTGCTATTTGGATATTGCTGTCTATTTCTTGAGTGTTTTTTGTCTAAGTCTCTCTTGGTTGTACAATCTGATCTTGTACTTATAACAGTCTTATACAGACTTTCCTAGACATTTTTTTATGTAGCACAGTGTGGGTAACAGTGATTAACACAACATTACTATAAAGAGAATGCAACACTAAATGCCATAGAATACCAGAGTAAACACAACCAGTCCAGGATTTAGAACTTTATTGCCAGGCAGTTACAATTTTATTTAAATATGGCCTATATGGGACTATCACTGCCATATTGTCTGGTTTATTCAGTACAACCCATACACAGTTTTTATACTGCCAGGTGCCTTTCTACTATTTTATATTTATTTGATATGACTACTACAAGCAGGATTGTTACTCACCAGCCTCGTGATGCAGCCTTTGCAATCTATTAGCATGGGCTTCCTGATTCACAGCCAATTCAGCTGCAGCTGTAAGGGAAATAGAGAAATATTTAGGCATACCTATCCATCACAAACACAGGCTGAACATTAGTAAACAGTTATTGGTATGACTACTTACACACTGCTGGAACATCACTCCTCTGCCTTGATTCTTGGACCCATTCATCCAAGAGCTCCCTCTTCCTTCGCTTCAAGTCAGCATAGTGGTGCCGGACCTGCTCACCAGTCCGAGGGATACCAGTGGCACTGGTGAGCTCACGGGTGAGACAGTCCAAGGCTTCCGCTTTATATTGGGAACCCTGGTACTGGCCCTGCAGCAGTCTCTCATAATGATTTTGTACCAGGAATCCTACTATGATCTTGGACTCCTGTATGCCCCAGCGCTGCACCCAGAATTGCATGCCCTCACCAACTCCTGCCATACTGCCTACAGTGGGAAGCTGCAACCAGTTATGAGCTGTATTCCTGCCTGTGGGGTTTAAATATGGCTGATTTCATGCCCTTAACCATGATTGGATGGTTTGAATATGCTGAGCTAAGTTAAGCTACGCACAAACCTACTTAGCTAAGGTTGGCAGTGCATAAAGGGGCAGGTTCAGCATTGCTCTTACCAATGGGCAAATCCACTTAGCTGGGCTATTCATTGCTTAGTATTCATATGTACACAATGCTTACACCCAGTCAGCAAAGCTGTGCAATGCTTAGTATTGCTTATCTTTTTATTTTATAAACTATCTGCTGTATGGGATTGATTCATCATTCATTACATATTATAAATTTGTTTACTGTCCTTGACACCCCCCAATGTGCTTTCATTACATTTATTCATGTGTGACTATACTGTATGGGGCACTTGTGTTTATATGGGGGGAATGTCACATCTTTATTAAACTGTCACCTCACATCTGGACCTACTACAATACTCTGGTTAACAAATATATGTTATTTAGTAGCTAATTATTAAAAAAAAATGCTTATGTAGACATTGGTTATAGTAGGAATTGAACCAGGAATGGCTGCTTGCAAAGTGCACGTTCTAACCACTTCACTATTGCAGTACTGCTTATGTTGTATGTCTCTTGCTATTTAACTTCTTGTGCTGTTTAAGCTGGACTAAGCATAGCTAAGCAGCAGGCAGATCTGCGCAGTTATGCTTAAATTTTATTGCATGTTTAAAAAAAAAATATCTGTTGTGTTTTTTTTATTTGTACCTTCAGAATATCCATGCTAATGCTGAACCTGTTATTCTATCAACTTTCTGCTTTGTGGGACGATTATCCCTTTGGCTTTGTCCACATTCCTTACTCTGATGGGTTGGGAGGTGTGCACTATGTTTTTATGCTAAATGTGTTAGTCTAACAAAACTTTTGTCTTGGTAGGGACAATTATCCCTTATGGCTTTGACCAGATTTGATATCCTGACGGGTTTGGAGTGTTACGAGCATTCTCACTCGTTTTAAATTGCTGAAAGGCAATTCTGCAGTGCAGGGGGTGTTTATATTGTGAGAGCTCAGCTCTCAGACACACCCCCTGTGCTCATACATGGAACCATGTCCGTTTTATAGCACAGCAGCATGCCTTCATACATATGCATGGCGCATTGCCGTGCTGAACAGGAACAGTCCCTGCCATGCAGGAATAACTTATTCCTGCATGACTGCTTGCTGAATCCCATTTAAACTCAACTACAGCCCCCTCCACCACCCCTATCTTCATGAAAGAGAAGGTCCCTAGCCTCCCTGGCTGGATAATCTACTGGTTGAACTTAAAATGCTGGAGTAATAAACACATTGCCAAATCCCTGTGAAAGGGAAGGCAGATAAAAATCAGTTTATATGATGCAGAAAGCGCCAGTAACAGTCTAGGGGAAGAACTGCAGCAAAAATGATGGGTAAGTCAAAAAATAAAGTTGTGCCTAAAATGTAGCAAAAATCTTATCCACTAAGAAGGGATAGTGGTTCCCATTCTGAGTTTGAAGTAATACTGGATAGTTATAGACATACAGTTATTCTGGCTCCTAAGCCAGCAGTCTCTCCTTTGGGTTGTACTTTTCAAAGTCTGAACACTATATTCACTCCACCGTTCTGCACTCTACCCCCTCAATTATTCTTAAACAGCATTAGTTGAAATAGTCCCATAATGAATAATTATCTGTACATTTCTGTGTAATTAATTGCACAAATGTTTTGTTGGCTTGCCCTTACTGCATTATTTATGAAGCTAAGTTGTAAACTATTCTTTTCAAACTACTCTCATTTTTTATTGATAAATCTTGAATTATGGTAAAAGTTTCACTCAGATGTGTGCATTCAGTAACAGCATATGCGATATAATGATTTCATTCTATGGACTTTGACAGTTAATTTGCTCACCGCTAGATAACATACTGATATTCCTTTCTTCTTTTAAAAAGTTGGAATGAGATGCATGGGACACGTCAAGCAAGGGTTAATCTCTACCATTTGCACTGCCTTGTATATGCAAAAGGCACCATTAAGGTTTAGTTAAATCTAAAAGCAGAAATGTTGCCATTTGCGAGCACATGCAAACAGAAAGATACACACTCACACATGCACATGCCCACACAAAGATGTACACGTAGACAAAAAGACAGACATGCACAAAGACACAGACATATCTTGACATATGCATACAGACAGACACACGCACACACTCACACACTCACACACACACACACACATACACACACACACACACACACACACACACACACACACACACACACACACACACACACTTTCTGTTTTAGCATGGACATTTAGTGACCATGAATTCATTACAATATACTGTCTCCTTGAATTAAGTTCTTCAAATTATTACAAGTGGCATTATACAGGTCAACACAAAGAAGAGCATGATTTGTAAGCCTAATCATGACAGTGCTTTCCAAAGCAAAAAAATTACCATTTCCTCTGGTACTCAGGCTGATGAAAATGATGGCAAAAGGCATAATTTCTTATTAATAAGGAGACGTATACATGAAAATGTGCAATTCATAAATATGTATATCTTTGTTGCACAAAAATATCATATCTTTGTATTACTATCACTGTGCTGTCACTAATCATTTAAAGATTGCTGAGTAGGATTGTAAGAACTGCTTTACATGTGAAAGATGCTCAAATACTGCATCAAAGTGCATACAAAGCTTCATTATTCGCTCTTCTGCCCATCCTTTATAACAGCATTGCTCATCTGATAGTGTCTGTTTAAAATAACTTTGTGAATGCTAAAAATCCTGTAACTGACCTTTAAATACATTTCTGCTTCTTCAAAAATAGAGGTGAATGTAAATCAGTACAGCCTGAAAGCTTGAATAGCAAGCAATTAAAGCAGTTCTGAGTGTCTTAGTTCTATTTCCCCCTTGCCTTGCTCTAATTACACTTTATCAAGGTACATTAGCAAAACTGAGAAAACTGCACAAGGTGAAGTGAGCATCGTACATGATGTCAGGAATATTAAATGTGTGCAATTAGGCTGGAGACAAAGTAGTCTTCTCCATTTTACTACAATAATGTAAAATGTCTGACAATAATAAGCCTGCCCAGTATATATTCAATTTATTTTTAATATAAATTGGAGAAATAAACACCTCATAAAATAAAAATAATACGCAGATTGATTTTCAATATTTTTCCCCTTTAGAAACAAAAATGAGTGCCAAGTTAATGCTATATTGAATAGATGGACTGTGGGTGTTTGTATGTCCCTTATTTTTAACTAACATGACCAAGCATGCTAATTTACACAGTGATTCTCTGAGATGCTCTGTTACAGAAATCCCTTACTGCAGCATTTTTGGGGAAGAGCACATAGCTAATTAGTATGGGTGGCTCCGCCAGAATACAGTAATGCAGTAATGCAGTAACATGTAGCACCTACAAACAGCACAGTATCACTGTGTTGTGAATGGCCTGTCACTGAATCAGTAGAGTTACCCGCCAGAGCTAGCAGCCTCTATGTTAAGGCTTACCAGTAGTGGCGGTCCTATCTGAAGCCTAGTGTGTGTGTGTGTGTGTGTGTGTGTGTGTGTGTGTGTGTGTGTGTGTGTGTGTGTGTGTGTGTGTGTGTCTGTGAGAGTATGCTTGTGTGACTTTGAGTGCATACATGTGCATTTATGTGCACGTATGAATGTGTGTGTGTGTACGCATGCATGTATTTTAAAGATCACTTTTAATCAATAAAAACATTGGGGTTTATTTTAAATGAGTGAAAGTCTGCTATTTAAACAATAAATTATGTTTGATTCAGATAATGGTAATTTTACCCAGGGTTGGTGTGCTTTTTTGGAACAAGGAAGTGAATAAAAAAGCTTGCCATGTATAAAACATTATTATCCTGACCCAAACATAATACATTGCTGTAATAAGGTGGCACCATTCAAAAACAATGGTTTAGTTTTTTGAAAATAATGCCATTCCATACTAGACCTCTTATGGCCATATTCACTACTTGCAATCTCTGGAGTAGCTTTCAGATGCACTACACATGTGACTCCTTATATATGAGAATGGGTGTACACTACTTTTCTAATGCAATTTATTTACACAAAGCCTTCTACTTTTGCTATCATCCTGCACTTTGAAGAGTAGCATTAGCCTAGGAAGATACAAGGCAAGCTGTACTCTTTGTGTTTCATTATTTTTTTTAATAAATGGATACTTTCATTGCCAGCAGCTGGTGGGCAATTTTACTGCTTTTAGTTGCTGTAGAACAGAGCAGAATAAGTGCATGGCTCCAGTAACAGGAAATATTATAGCAGTGAGAGGATAAACTGTGTGCACTGAAATTTTAATGAAGTGAATAAATTTCTAGAATTCATAGACAAATGCCACACACCTGCAACGTGCTCTTTTTTGACTGGGTTACTGTGTGATATGTCTCATAGCTAATCAGCCGTGTAATAGGCATTACATAGCAATGGTAGTCTGGCTAAAGGACCACATAAATAAAGAGAAATGTTTTGTTAAAAAGAGAGGCAGTGCTATACTGCCTGATGACTGGAGCAGTGGTACAAAAGGCTGCATGGCCTGTATAAAATACATCACAAGGAGGGCAGGCTAGCATGGCCAAATCAGAGCTACATGTCCTGCTTGTCTGGAACAAGAAGGGCAGCATATTGTCCTTAAGCTAGACCACTGTGGGTGTGCATGATAAAGTGCAAGACTTCCTCATAAAAATGGGGAGCAAATGGGGTAGCTAAGGAAGTAGGGAAGGGGAGAACAGTGAACAGAGGAAACACACAAGACTAACTTTAAGCTATGGAAGTAAAGAAAGGGAAAGGAAGGGAATGTTTTCTGATGGAAAGAGCCCTGTGTTTCATATACAGAAAAGAAGACTAGGTGGGGAATGTAGAAAGCAGAGGCTGTGAATGGGATAGGAGGATATCGGCACGTAACAGGGGCAGGCAAATAAACATACAGCACAGGCTCAGATAAGGGTGGGGAATAAACTACAGTTTGGGAGAATAGTGGATGGATACAGACATACAGAAGGTTGACAAATGGTGATGAAGAGGGTTGAGTAATGGCAGGGAATGGTGAATGACAAGTAAGGGAGGAAAACACTAAGATGAGGACAGGATGGGGCCTTGGCAAGGCTTGATGTTAGGCTGACTGACAGGGGCAACAGAGCACAACAATGCTCATCGGGGTAGCCGGTGTTATAGCTCAGTTACGCTTCTTGTGGTACAATAATAAAGCCTGGTAATCCCAATTTGCAGAATCTGTAAGCCATGCCATAAGGTACTCCACATTGCTGATGCACATGTCCAAATCCCTCCATACCTTAACTACTACAGGTCACTGTACATGAAGCTTGGAGATTTCAACTAACCCCCACTGGACCACTCTCAGCAGCTAGCCTTCATTTAACCACTGAGGATATCAGTGAGCCCCCCCCCCTTGCAGAAAGGCAGACCTGGTTGCCACTGACCAGAGTCTTCAAATAGCAGAGATTATACTGAGCATGGCTTCATATCTTCCTCTACACCTGGACCTGCAGAAGGATGACACAATTGGAAAAATGATTGAAAGCCATTGTAGCAATAGGATCAGTATTGTACTGTGGACTGACAATATGCACCATGCACCCCACCATGATTAGGAACGTCACTTCTGCCTTCTGCAACTTAATTGCTCCTCTGCTTTGGCTAAACAAAACACATACTCCTAAATAGACACATAAAACAGACAAGATACTGGGACACAATAGTACTGGAAAATATACTTACCCTACATCTCTCACTGTCTCTCCTTAATCTTGGTCCCCACTGTAAAGCAGGTCATATTATCAATACTCAGGTCACTGTATTAACGCTATCACTGGTCACCAGAATGGGTGATGCTACATCCTGGTAAGATTTACCTTCCAAAGGTAGTTCTGTAAGTTCCATAGCACAAAGAACAACAAACTCTTACTCTCCCCAGTCACAGCCACTTACTTAAGTCTGCTCCAGGAGCAAAATGGTTGACCCATGCACATGGATCAACATTTGTCGATCACATTTTATGTAAAATAGCCCTGCACTGAGGTGATGCCATATGTCCCTAACACTGCGCCATGGTTCTATAAATAGATGTAGCACTGCACCATGGTATCAGTTGTAAAACAACAGTCACCAGAGTACACTAAAAGTCCAAGCCAGAGCAACAAAGTAATAAAACAAAAACCAGCAGGACAACCATGACAGTAGACTCCACTTTTAATAAAATTACATCAAACAAGCAAGAAGGACAAGCGGCTCAGCGTATTACTACGCTTCTTCAGATCCTATACAAAACTAAAAACGTGAATATTACAGACAACTTAACCAAAGCAAATCACAACATTTCATTCATTAATTCTGATGACATTGTCTCATTACATTGCTTTAAGTGTTTCTTAAGTCTACGCCCATTTAAAACAGGCTTCACACTAAAACTACTGTTTATACCTGGATATCTATGTGACTGGAGTCTAAATATCTACTTTAATTCAACTTGCTCTAAATAATTGTTAGCATCACCTCCCCTAATATCTTTGTAAACACACTGTAACACCCTAACGTTAAAATAATGCTCTGGGAATTCCAGAACATGTTTCACTAATGCATTTCTGATGTTTTCATTCTTTATTTCATGAGTGTCTGTTCACTCTGTCTTTTAAACATTGTACAGTTTTACCTACATAAAAGCAGGTAGAGAGGTTACATGTAGCTAAGTATATCAAGTTAATAGAGTTGCAATCAGCATAAAATCTGGGTTGAAATTTAAAGGACAAAGTAGGATGGATAAAATCTTGTTATCTACTTATAACACTACAGATCTTACATTTTCGACAGGGATAGACGCCTAGTCTACTCCCCTTTATCAGTTTCTTTTGTTTGTCATTACATAATAACTGTTTAAGATTGTTACTATTCCTATAAGTAAAATTTGGCATGTCCCCCACTATATCAGCTGTATATTTGTCATTAGTTACCCGGTGCCAGTGTTTTTGAATGACATCCCTTACCATGCTGTTATTACTGGTATAGTTAGTAACAAAGGAAACCCTTTGCATCCTATTAGTTCTTTTAGTATGGGGAGTCTCACCCCTCCTCATTGAGGTGGTTCCACAACGAATGTCTCTTGTATGGTAAATTACTTCATCACGTATATTCTCTACCATATGCTTATTATAACCTCTATCTACAAAAAATCTCCTCAAAGTATCCACCTCTTTGCCTAAATCCTCTCATGTTATAGATCCTAGTGACCCTTATAAACTGACTTTTCACTATATTTGGAAAGGTGTACCTGGGGTGCATGCTATAATTGCTCAATAAACCATTGCAGCAGCATGCCTTACAAAACAGCGTTGTGGATATACTACCATTTTCATCTTCCCGTGGTGTTATATCCAAAAAGTCAATGTTAGAGTGCGAGTATGAAACTGTAAACCTACGAAAATCAGTAGTGGATTCCAGATATTTAACAAACTCTAGCAGGGGTTGTTCTCCCCCTTCCCATAAAATAAAAACATCATCCACAAAATGTCTATATAATTTGATATTCCTACTAAGTATACTGTTGTGGAGATGTTTGCATTCCCAAAAATGCACAGATTTGCATAAGAATTTGCACATGCGGTGCCCATAGCGATGCCCCATCTTTGCGAATACAACTGTTTCTCAAACATAAAAATATTATTACTTAAAATCATATCTAAAAGCATACATATCCTACTAACAACTTCATTGGAAAAAATGTTCTGTCTTGTCAAGATCTCCCTTATGGCTTTAATGGCATATTAATTTGGTATAGAAGTAAATAAGTTTTTAATGCCCATAGTTACCATCATACAAGTAGTTACATCATTTTTACTAACATAATCATTAATGTCATTCAAGAAATGAGTGGTGTCTTTTAAAATAGTAGTAATCACTGAAATTATTTGTCTCAATTCACTTTCTACATACATGCATAGAAAGGGGCTAAGTAGCCCAGCTCCCTCCAGCAACTATGGGTCTCATTGGTGGCCCTGTGGGGGATTTATGCATTTTTGGTAGTCCTTTTATAAGGGGAACAACTGGAAACTTAACATTCAAAAAATTGTTCAAACTTTCA
This sequence comes from Protopterus annectens, assembly GCF_019279795.1. Lineage (NCBI taxonomy): Eukaryota > Metazoa > Chordata > Ceratodontiformes > Protopteridae > Protopterus > Protopterus annectens. The sequence goes on from NC_056739.1 coordinate 1,458,885,080, forward strand.
TCCAGTTGTCTTTCCATAGGTAAATCATATAGACAGTCACTGATGTTACTTGTGATGGTCTTCAATTGGGACAATCCTATCTTACTATACGTGTCACCGTCACTTAGGAGTTCCTGCATAGCTACCAAATAATTAGCCCTGTTCATTACCATGATTGCTTCACCTTTGTCGGCTGCTCTTATGAATAAGTTTGATTTATTTTGTAAACAATCTATGCCTGTCTCAGAAAATTTTCAGATTATAGAAATCCTTTTTATTGTTATTGTTGGTAACGCACATAGTTTTATAAAAAACTGCTCACAGGCTAGCAAAAAAGAATCAATATGTGGTGGCAGAGGTGGTGAAAAAGTACTTGGTCTTTTAAATTCAGTGCCACTAGTTTCTCCTGTATTACCAAACAAGAATTTGAGAGTTGCATTACATGCAAATAACCTTATATTGGTTAAAACATCACCAAAGTTATGTCTTGTAAGTTCCATAGCAAAAAGAACAAGAAAATCTTACTCTCCCCAGTCACAGCCACTTACTTACATCTGCTCCAGGAGCAAAATGGTTGACCCATGCACATGGATGCACATTTGCAGATCACATTTTATGTAACATAGTGCTGCACTATGGTGATGCCATATGTCCCTAACACTGCACCATGGAGCTGTAAATAGATGTAGCACTCCATCATGGTATCAGTTGCAAATACATGGCATAGGCATAATGGTATTAGTCTTATATACCTATAAATCATATACTTTTTTATTTATTTATTTTACATTTGTTAAGCGAGTTAGTCCAGCTGGGTTGGAACCCTTTTTCAGTGGAGACCCAGGGAGAAAAGCTCCACAAAAACATAGACACTTGATTTTTTGACTAAAATGACATGCTACATAGATATTAACAATAGTATCACACAAGAAAAAAATAGCTTAGTTAAACATGGGTGACATATAGATTGAAATGTCAGCATTGTACAATAAATACATCCATCATTTATGTTCTGGAGAGACACAGTAAGGCACAAAAATGTCTAGTAGCTAGATCTTTATCAGTTGATTGTCTTTCTGAATATTTTCTTTGCCAAACTGCTATACATAATATATATATATATATATATATATATATATATATATATATATATATATATATATATATATATGTGTGTGTGTGTGTGTGTGTGTGTGTGTGTGTGTTTGTGTGTGTGTGTGATTATTTAACATTACATTGCAACATTCACATTATTTGTCATGTAAAACAACATCCACAATATGTCAATAGCATGGATGTTGACACAGCACAACACATGTGCCAAAAAACAACATTGGTGCATGCAAAAACTAACATAAAAAAGTACAAAAAAAAATGTGGGGGGGGGGCTGTACCCCCACACCCCCTGCTAATTATATATGCTAACTCCAAGATCAGACAAAATCAGGGAAAGGGAATATTCCCAAACCCTGAGAACTGTGTGATTTTGCACACCTGTCAGCCATCTGTTTAGATGATCAAAAGTGGATGACTAAACAGATGTCCAACAAATACTCTTTTGACCTAACCAGATGCACTCATACATATGTATATATATATATATATATATATATATATATATATATATATATATATATATATATATATATATATATATATATATATATATATTCACACATATGTAAATACCTCACTCATACATATGTATATATATATATATATATATATATATATATATATAAAATATATATATATATATATATATATATATATATATATATATATATATATATATATATATATATATATACACATACATATACACATGTAAATACCTCAAAATGCATCAAAATGAAAATAGTTAAAAAAGAAACACAATTAGGCTATTGAGAATGTTTATTTATGTATAGCACTTTGGCAAAGAGAATATTCAGAAAGGCAATCAATTGATAAAGATCTAGCTACTAGCAATTTCCAATTAAGTTAATTGTTAAGCAAAATATGCCATACGCAGATCGTCTCAAAAAACTCCAGCTCTACTCCGTCGCATATCGCCTACTCAGAGGCGACCTCTGCCTAACATGCAAAGCAATGTCTAACCCAGATCTGATGGACATGCTACACTTAAATAAATCCCAATCTCCTCGAGCCACACGCTCCAGGGACCTAAACCTTGTCACCACAATAAACAGAACATGTTGGAGGGATAGATTCCTGTCCTAGAGACTTCCCATGCTGTGAAACAGGCTACCAATTTATGTCAAGCAGAGATCCTCATTAGCCCTCTTTAAGAGAAATCTTGACAATTGGATGGGAAGCAGGAAATTCACCCCGGGATCACTGATGTGGCACTGCTCAACAGTGGCCCAGGAAAATAATTTTCTTGGGGGGGCAAAAGCCAGGGAACCTCGTTTGGCTAGGCTTATATAGGCCCCAGGGCCGATAGCCTAGTACTTGAACCTATAAGATGTTGGGCTTTGTCCTGCTGAATAGCATTTTATTTGAAAACTACTCTACTGTCAAAAATTAGTTTCCTGCACATAGCTCTGCTGGTATCTGCTATTTGTATATTATCTTCCTGTGTCACTGTCAGTTTCTTCCTCTGTCATGGTATACTTTTCCCCATTGGTGTTAAAATCCTCACTATGTACATTCTGGGTCCTCCTTGTCATTGTATTCTCTTTATTCCTTCATTTCCTCAGAAAGAAAGCATTCTGTTTATTATAATTGCCTAAGTCCCACTCTAATTTCTTCTTCTTGTATTTCAGCAGTTCTGACGCTGTTTCCTCGATTTTATCATTTTGTTGTATTATCCAGTTGTAGTAATGTTAACTGCTCTTTTATTTGTATGTAACTTTCTAACTTACTTTATTTTAGTGTATTCCACACTGCACAAATCTGGGCCCAGCCCATTTGCACATTTTTTCCCTGCTAAATGCCATCTGTCTTTAATCCTTTCTTACACTGGATCCTTTTCAACCAGTAATGGGCTGGATCTTTTAAAAGTCATCAAGCCCCTGGGAGAGATAACCATCTCTAAATACTTTTCTAAATTAATAATGTGAAAATGTTCTTGGTCTCATTTATTAGTAAATGTTCCAGTTTTGTTACCTTGTTTCCTAAAGGCTCACTCATATCCAAATTCTTAGCTTTTTTTTTTCAACCATACTGGTTACATGCCCCTTGCACACACTGACATACTCAGATGCTGCCAGCATATCTGGATAATGCAGTATAGTAGCATAAAGATTCAGAAGCAATGTTTTATTGATATAAATTCAATGCTAATTGACCCATGTTAGTGTGATTTAAAATGGCTTGCTATTTTTTCCAGTCCTGTTCAATGCCATTCAGCTGTAGGACAGAACATTTTCAAAAGAGATCATATAGATTTAACAGCTTTATAAAGATAGGAAAGAGTTAAGGGATGAGTCTTGCCTGGAAAAACATATCAGCATGAAACATAGCCTTGTGGCAGATGTTCAGATGCACATTTAACTAGAACCTAGGATACTGGCATGGATCTGCATCATGAACCTAGTTTTGTTTTTGTTGGGGGGGCAGTATCACATAGTCCCACCACATCAGCGAACCAAACACATAAATACCCCAAAACATACTCAGAGGCTCTAAATAAAAATCTACCTAAGCAACAGAGACTTCCAAAGCAGACATCCAAGCAAACGCCACCCCAAAACAAAACACGCACAACACATAGCCCACAAAGTCAGTGTGCCAAGCAGCCACAGCCCTTAAGGCTGAATAACGCACCAGATACTCTTGTAATAGGTGACTCTATTGTCAGATGCACTGACGTCCCACTCACCAGGCTGAACAAGGAGAACGTCACAGTGAGCTGCCTGTCGGGTGCTAGAATCCGCCACATAACACAAGCACTCAGGTCACTCCAAAGCAAATACAAATATGACTCAGTCATTGTACATGCTGGTGTGAATGACCTGAGACGTACCTCCCTGGACTACATGAAAAGTGACATAGAGGAGCTCTCTGATCATGTAGCCCAGGCCGGTATGACCCTGACCTTGAGCAGCATCTTACCCTCTCCTAGAATTATGCCACAGTACAAAGACAAAATGATCGATTTTAACAATTGGCTAAAATTTTGGTGTCATTCAAAGGGGATCCAGTGTCTATCAGTCTGGGATGACATGATCGACAAGCCACGTTGCTTTGCTAGGGATGGCTTGCACCTGTCACCACTGGGCTTTCGGATACTGGCAAAGGCTCTGGCCACCCCCATAGTGCCTTTTTTAGGCAAGGCTCAAAAGTCAAACCCACCTCCATAGACAGCACAAGGTGCAAGAAACTAAGGGTAATGCTGCTAAACGCCAGAAGTCTTAACCTCAAGATGCACGCACTCGAAGCTCTCCTCAGTATGGAGAACATCGATATCTGTGCAGTGACAGAAACCTGGTTCAAGGCTCCAGACAGCACCCCAGCACTACCAGGTTATACCTCATATCATGATTTTCGGCCCCAAAACCCAGACAGAACCACAAAAGGAGGGGGAGTTTCCATATTTATCAAGGATATCCACATCTCCAGGTTAGTGGCATTGCATGAAGTATCGGAGACCATCCATGTGCAACTAACAGTGGGCAAAACTGCTTTTCAGTTTATAGCATCCTACAGACCACCCTCTCAAAGTCAGGAATCCCACTCGGCTTTCCTGAAAACATTGGAGAACATGAAGATCTCTCCGAAGACCATTATATTGGGTGACTTCAACTACCCAAACATAGACTGGGAGCACTACTCAAGCCCCAGCACCTTAGCCCAAAGGCTCCTGGAAATTATAAACTCAAATGCTATGGAACAACTAGTCACCACTCCGACAAGAGGGGATAACATACTAGACCTGATCATTACCAACATGGGGACTCTATGCTCAATACCAGAAGTATATCCTTCATTGGTAAGATCAGACCATAAATTAATTTCACTGGATATCCACATCCCGACCCCACCCACAGCCCAGAAAACCACAGTGAAAAACTTCTCAAAAGCGAACTTCTCACTTCTCAAAACCGAAGTGAAATCTTTCAAGGCCCCAGGGCCAGTGGAAACTACGGCCCAAACTGCAGAATCCTATATAAACGCATTCTACGGACATCTCCAGCTATCCCAAACAAAACCAAGACCTAATCATCCAAAGGCAGGCGTCCAGTCTGGTGGACCCCAGCCATAAATAGACTGTACAACAGAAGGAAGAAGATACTACATGATAGAGCAAAATCCCTAATAGGAAAGGCATCTCTGATCAGTACTAGCAAAAATTACGATCCCTCATAAAATCCTCCAAGGCCAGCTTTGAGAGAAAAATTGCACAGGACACTAAAGACAATCATAAGGTTTTTTTTAGTTATGTTAGGAACCTGGGATGCAACTCCCAGACTTGTTCTGAATTGATTCTAAACGACAAAAAATACACTGAACCCACAGACATCACCAATATCCTGGCAGACAGGTTCAGTGCAAACTTCTCCACCCCCTCCCCCCCAAAAGAGCCAGTGTCTATCCTGGCATGGGGCTGCCTCCCAAACATCTCTGATGCTCAGGTGAAGGCTGCCCTCTCCAAAGCAAAAAACACTGCTTCCATGGGACCAGATGGCGTCCCGGGTTGTGTCCTACATGAACTCCAAGAAGAACTAATCCCTCAAATAAAACAGCTGTACAATCTCAGCCTCACTACAGGATATGTGCCCACAGAATGGCGTACAGCAACAGTGGTCCCACTCCACAAAGGTGGAGCCTCCACAGACCCTGGAAACTATCGCTCCATAAGCCTGACTAGCTTAGTCTGCAAGGCTATGGAAAGGATCATCATGGAGCTCATAAACAAAGACATCGGGGACCTACAGACACTAGATCCTACCCAATTCGGCTTCGTCAAGGGCAGATCCTGCCTTTTGAACCTGGTTGACTTCTTTGAAACAGTCACCAAAGCCATAGATGAAGGGAAGATAGTCCACACAGCCTATCTGGACCTAGCAAAGGCATTTGACACAATACCCCACGCGGGCATCATAGATAAGCTATCCAGCTTAAATATAAACCCCTATGTCACAAGATGGGTTGCAAACTGGCTCAAAGACAGAACCCACAGACTGAGAGTTGCTGGAGCCATGTCAGACTCAAAACCAGTCACAAGTGGTGTCCCACAAGGTTCTGTCCTGGGACCGCTCTTGTTCGGTATATACTTTTCCGAGGTACAGGCCAACATGGGAGGACTATGGCTCACCAAGTTCGCAGATGACTGCAAACTGGGCACCATAATCGACTCTCCAGCTGACACAAACATCCTTCAAAAAGGTCTCATAGAGATGGATAACTGGTGCCAGAGCCATGGTCTAAAGCTAAATGCCAAAAAGTGTATAGTCATACCCTTTGGCAAAAGCAATGTGCCCACAAACTGCCACATAGGCGGTGAACCATTAAGTACAGAGAAAGTAATTAGGGATCTGGGGACCCAAGTTGATAGCAATCTCTCCTTTGACAACCACATTGCTAAAGTGGTTAGAAAGACATTCTACGTGGCCCACCTCATCATGAAAGGATTCACATCTAGATCAAGAGAGGTAATTGTGCCCCTTTATTCATCCCTCATCAGGCCCATCATAGAATACAATGCCCCTTTTGGGATGTACCTTACCCGACACTTGCAGCAATTAGAAAGACCCCAAAAGTACCTCACCAAGAGGATCAAGGTCTCAAACAGATGCCATATGCTGCTTGGGTAAAAAAACTCCAGCTCTACTCAGTTGCATACCGCCTACATCGAGGCGATCTATGCCTGACATATAAAGCTATGTCCAATCCAGAATTAATGGACATGCTCCACCTCAGTAAATCTAAATCCCTTAGAGCCACACACTCGAGGGACTTGAACCTCAGCACAGAAACAAATAGGACTTGCTGGAGGGACAGATTCATAACCCAGAGGCTCCCTTCG